>NC_083412.1:6176985-6372137 GCF_020745735.1 Hemiscyllium ocellatum
GACAACTGAAGACCTGGAGAATGTTAATCCAGGAGTTTTGCCTGTTTGTGTGATCACAAGATTGCAAAGGCACAAGCTGAAGCAGGAGAGATCAAAAAGAACAGATAAGGAAGCTGATGTAGCGTTATCCAAAGTCATTCTTTGCTCAGATAAGTGGAACAGAGAAGGAACAAACAGGTATACTTGCAAGTATTTTATCTCTGATAAGTTCATTGAATGACAGCACAAAGATGAGGAGTTAAAGCAATTATATCGAAAGGGATTTACTGAGGACAATTGTGAATTCATTCTTGTGCGTTATTACTCAACAAATTATGTCTTAATATGGAAATGGAGGCCATCACATATTCAAACACATGGAAAATGAGAAGAGATTCATCAAATTGTTTTGTCAGAAGGGTATAGAAAGGAGGTGCTGCGAGTGGCGCCCGAGATACCGCTTGGAGCTCATTTAGGGGTAAGGAAAACACAAGCTAAATGCAATGACATTTTTACTGGTCTGAACTACACAAACTTGCAGATGAATTTTGCCAAATGTGACATTCATGCCAGCTCATGGGAAAACAGCAGGCCGAAATAAAACTTCCCCTTTAATACCTATTCAAGCAATTGAGGAATAGTCTTGATTGATTGCATAGATCCCCTATCTCAATGAAAAAGTGAGAATAAGTATTTAATAACAATAATGGATGTGTCGACGAGGTTTCCAGAGGCAATCACTTTATGCAACATCACAGCTAAATGGATTGCAGAAACATGACTTATTTTTAAGTAGATACGGGCAGCCAATAGAGATCCAGTCAGATCAACGCTCTAACTTCACATCCAAACTATTCAAGGAGGTTATGGATAACTTGGGAATAAAATAGTTCAGATCTATTGCATACTGCCGGAATCGCGGGGAGCGCTAGAGAGATGGCATCAAACATTGAAAACCATGTTCAGGATTAATGGTCAGGATGATAAAGATGGTTGGGGTCGGGAATTCCGTTTGTACTTTTTTCGAGCGGAGATGCACCGACTGAATGGACCAAATTCAGTCCAGTTGAATTATGTTTTGGACATGAAGTAAGAGGACGTTTAAACTGATCAAGGAGAAACTAATAAATCAGAATTCAGAGACCACCAATTTATGATTATGTGTCAAATTTGATCGAACGATTAACTAGAGCTGGAAAGTTGGCCAGGCAGCATTTAAACGTATCACACAGACAGTGAAACAAGAAGCGGTTAAGAAATCACAAATTCGCAACTTTGCAATTGGGGATGAGGTACTGTTGTTACTTCCAGTAGCAGTTGAACATTTAAAAGCAATGTTTGATGGACCTTATAAAATGGAGAGGAAATTGAATGAGGTAAACTACTTGATATGGACTCCAGGTAGTGTGTCACGTGAATATGCACGCCCATCACCCTGGGGAATAGAATTTGGCGATTCACCCTATACATGCCCTTAAAGATTTTATAAACGTCTATCAAGTTTCCTTCCAGCCTCCTACGCAGAAGGAAAACAAAAGCCCCAGACAACCTTTATATCTCAAAACGTCCAGTCTCCGTCACATTGTTTTAAGCATTTTACATCCTTGCCTGTTCATAACATCTGTGCAATAGCAAGGCGACTAAAATTGTACTCAATACTCCTAAATGTACTCATTCTCTTGTGCAGCCATAACATGATGTCCCAACTCCTGTACTCAATGCTCTGACTGATGAGGGAAAACATGCTTAACACCTTCTTCACCACCCTGTCTACATATGCTACCACTTCAAAGGAACTATGTGCCTTCATCCCAGGGTTTCTCAGTTTGGTTTCACTCTCCAAGTGCACCAAGTAACATCGCACCATTAACTGTATAAATGCTGCCCTGGTTTGTCTTGGAATTTTGCAAAATGTTGCATTTATCTGCACGATGCTGCAAATGCCATTGCATGGCCAACTGGCCCAATTGATCAATATCTCATTTCCTCCTAAATGACTTTCTTCACTGTCCACTATACCAGACATTTCGGCTTCGTCTACAAACTTACTATTCATGTTTCCTCTCTTGTCATCTCCAAATCAATTTTAAAAAGCGAACAACTATGGAAGCAACATTTTCATTGTGGCAAACAGTTGATCATAGGCCGCCAGTTGGAACAACAACACTCTACCAATACCTTCTGTCTCCCACTGTCAAGCCGATGTTGTATCTAATTTGTTAGCTCTTCATGATGCTCTGTGATCTAACCTTATTCGCCAGGCTACCATACGAAACCTTGTTGGGCATCACTAAAGTCCCGTAGACAACGTATGCTACTTAACCTTCATCCTTCTTTTTGATCACCTCTTCAAAAATTGCAATTGAGTTTGTGAGACACAGTTTAAATCCTCCAACCCTGGCAACATCCTTGTAAATCTTTACTGAACTCTTCCAAATTTCACAACATCTTTCTGAAAGGAAGGAAACCAGCATTGCACACAGCATTCCAACAGTGGTCTAACCAATGGACTGTACATTCGCAACATGGCCTCCCAACTCCTGTACTCAATACTCTGACTGATAAAGGAAAACATACCAAACGCCTTCTGCACTATCTTATCTACCTGAGACTCCACTTTCAAGGAGCTACAAACCTGCACTCCAAGGTATCTTTGTTCAGAGACACCCCCTCAGACCTTACCATTAAGTCTAAAATATGATTTCCCAAAGTGCAGCATCTCACATTTACCTGAATTAAACTCCATCTGCCACTTTCAACCCATTGTCTCATATGATCAAGATCCTGCTGTAATCTGAGGTGGGTGGCACGGTGTAATTGTGGGCGGCACGGTGGCACAGTGGTTAGCACTGCTGCCTCACAGCGCTTGAGACTCGGGTTCAATTCCCGACTCAGGCGACTGACTGTGTGGAGTTTGCACGTTCTCCCCGTGTCTGCGTGGGTTTCCTCCGGGTGCTCCGGTTTCCCCCCACAGTCCAAATATGTGCGGGTCAGGTGAATTGGCCATGCTAAATTGCCCGTAGTGTTAGGTAAGGGGTAAATATAGGGGGTATGGGTGGGTTGAGCTTCGGCGGGTCGGTGTGGATTTGTTGGGCCGAAGGACCTGTTTCCACACTGTAAGTAATCTAATCTAACCTTCTTCGCTGTCCACTGCAACTCCAATTTTGGTGTCACCTGCAAAGTTAAGAACTGTACCTCTTATTCTCAAATCCAAATCATTTCTGTAAATGACAAGAAGTAGTGGACCTAGCAACGATCCTTGGTCACAGGCGTCCAGTCTGAAAAATAATCCTCCATCACTCCCCTCTGTCTGCTATGTTTCAGCCAAATCTGTATCCAAATGGCTCATGTCCCGGTATTCCGTGAGATCTAACCTTGCTAATCAGTGTCCCATGGGGAACCTTGTGCAACGCCTTACTGAAGTCCACATAGATCACATCTACCATGCTGCCCTCATCAATCCTCTTTGTTCCTTCTTTTCAAAAGACTCAAACAATTTTTGATCGAGTTTTGGTTAGAATGCCATGCTTCTAGGAATTCTCCTAGGTGGCGCTGTTTAGCTTGGCCTGGGATGAATGTGTTGTACCAGTCAAAATGGTGTGTTTCCTCATCTGCATATACGGATACTAGAAATCATGGTTCATATCTTTCTGTATCCAGTTGACGTTCATGTCTCCTGGCGGCTAATTTTCTGACCGTTTGCCCGATGTCGTGAATATTATAATCTTTGCATGGTATTCTTTAAGTGACATTCGTTTTGTTGGTTGTTTGTGCCAGGTCTTTTAAAATCATTGGCCGCTGTTTAAGTGTGTTTGGTAGGTTTGTAGGCTACATGATGCCATGGCATCTCAATAGTCTAGCAGTCATTTCAGCGATGTCTTTGATGTTATGTAAAGTGGCGAGGGTTTCTGGGCGTATTTTATCTGCTTGCTTGGGCTAGGTGCTGAGAAATCGGCAGGATGTGTTTAATGGATACACATGTCCTTGATTAGACTGTATAGGTATATTTCTTCTGCTCTCCGCAGTTCCTGGGTGCTGCAGTGTGTTCATATAATCTCCTGGAATAATATTTTCAAACTAAAACAATGAGCATCTGTGGTACCAAATTGCTCTCATTCGAATAGTTCAGTGAAATGCCCTGAGTGATTTTTCAAGATGAAGCAAAGTTGAGGCCTGAATCAGATCAGCCATGATCTTATTGAATAGCAAGGCAGGCATGTGGGGCAAAATCTATGAATATATCTGTGTACCCATTGTTCTGTGCATGTGACTGTGTGTCTTTCTGAGTGTGACTGTGAATGTGTATGTGTGTATCTCTGCATCTGCAGCACTGAGCATTCGGGTTTCTGATGCTTTGGGAGGGAATCCATTGAAATGGGAATCAAAATGTCCCTCCTCACTCTCCCACTGTCTGTCTCTCCCATTTGCGTTTAAAATTGTTTAAAGCTTCCTCTGCTCTGCTGACCGCCCCATGCCATTGCACAAGCAGCAGCTTTGATTGAAAAAACCATCAAACCTAGTGCTTCTCTCACATTTGAATTGATTTGGTTTCATTGTCTCGTGCACTTTAATGAGTGCAGTGAAACATTTACAATGTCTTCACTTATGGCGCAAGCTCAGGTACAAGGTACAAGTGATTGGTACAAAATTGAGAGAATAATAAATTAAAGTGTTCTGTCAGATTCACAAGGAGAAAAAGAACAGACTGGATTTCCAGGCATTTCAGTCCAGTCTGTCAGAGTGTGAAGTCGCCAGACCAAACCGGGCTGAGTCTCCAGACTGCGTGGTGTCCAGTCTCCACACCTCGCTGGATCCAGACATCTGACTACACAGGCCCGGTCTCCACACCAAGCCGGACCCAGTCCCAAGGTCGCACCAGGCTGAGTCTCCAGACTGTGCCGGCTCTAGTCTCCAGGTGGCAACAGGCCGATTCCCACACTGCACCTCGCTCAGTTGCCAGACCATATCGGGCCGAGTCTCCAGACCGCATTGGGCCTAGTCTCCAAACCGCACGAGTCCCAGTATCCAGACCACAACAGGTCTACTCTCCAGACCACACTAGGTCTACTCTCTAGACCACACTAGGTTTATTCTCCAGACCACACCAGTTCTACTCTCCAGACCACACCGGCACAGTCTCCAGATCACACTGTGCAGATTCACCAGAACAAACTTAGTTCAGTCTGTAGATGGCACCTAGATGAATCTCCAGACCAACTGGGCTGCCTCCAAGGCACACTGGGCCACTATCCAGACTGCACCAAGCTACAGGGCAAGTCTCCGTCTGCACATGGAGAGGCAGATTTTCAGGACTGCACCGGGACAAGTCTCCAGACCCCATTTGAATTAAACTTAAATTGGGTCCGGCTTGGTGTGGAGACCGGGCCTGTGTAGTCAGATGTCTGGATCCAGCGAGGTGTGGAGACTGGACACCACGCAGTCTGGAGACTCAGCCCGGTTTGGTCTGGCGACTTCACACTCTGACAGACTGGACTGAAATGCCTGGAAATCCAGTCTGTTCTTTTTCTCCTTGTGAATCTGACAGAACACTTCAATTTATTATTCTCTCAATTTTGTACCAATCACTTGTACCTTGTACCTGAGCTTGCGCCATAAGTGAAGACATTGTAAATGTTTCACTGCACTCATTAAAGTGCACGAGACAATGAAACCAAATCAATTCAAATGTGAGAGAGGCACTGGGTTTGATGGTTTTTCCAATCAAAGCTGCTGCTTGTGCAATGGCATGGGGCGGTCAATTATGAAGTTTAATTGTACTGGAACAAATCACAAGGCCCCAATAAGTGCAGTCTCCAGGTCACACCAGGCCCAGTCTCAGGACCGCTCAGGGCCCAGTCTCCATGCTGTATGAGGTCCAGTTTCCAGACAACACCGACATTTTTCTCCAGACCATGACAGGCCCAGTCTCCAGGCCTCACGGGTCTCAGTCTCAAGGGCCCAGCCCCCAGCCCACATCGGAGCTAGTTTCCAGATCATGCCGGGCCCAATCTCCAAACATCGGGTCTCCAGGCTGCCAGGGCTAGTCAACAGAATGTGCAATACCCGGCCTCCACACTGCACAGGACCAAGTCTCCAGATTGCACTGGCCTCAGTCTCGATCGGCACATAGCCCAGTCTTAGGACCACACCTCGAACCCTCTCCAGAACTCACTGAACTCAATCACCAGGCCATACCAATGTCCAGTCATAGCCTCCAGAAAGCTTGATGCCGAGTCTCCAGTCTGTGTCAGGTCCCGTCTCCCGCCCGAATCGGGCCTAGCCACAACACTGCACCGCCCAAAATTTCCAGACTGCAACGGGCTCAATCACCAATGTGGACTAGGACCAGACACCAGACTGCACTGGTCTAACACTCCAGATGAAACGAGCACCAATCTCCAGACCGCAACTTGCCCAATTTCCATTCGGCACCAGGTCTAGACTCCAGGTTGCAATGGGCCCAGTCTCCAAACCGCACCTCGCTCAGAACCGGGCCCAGACACCAGACCACACCATTACCAATCACCTGACTGCACCAGACTCACTCTCAGAAGAGCACCGGGCCCACACTGCAGACAGCGCCCGTCTCAGTCTCCAGACTGCATCAGACCCACACTCTGGATGGCACCAAGCTCAATCTCCACACCGCAGCAGGTAGTCTCCAGGATGCACTGGTCCCAGTCTCCAGTCCCCACCCGACCCACACTCCAAACAACGAAAGGACCAATCTCCAGACTACACCAGATCCAGTCTCCTGACCATACCATCTACAATGTCCAGACTGCACCAGACTCAGTCTTGAAAGTACACTGGGCCCACACTCTGGTCAGCACCAGGCCAAATCTCCATACTGCAACTGGCCCAGTCTATAGACCGCACCAGGCCAAGTCCCCAGACCACAATGAACTCAGTCTCCAGACTGCACTTGACACAGTCTCCATACCGTACCATTCGTCATCCCCAGAGTACACTGGGCATAGTCAACAGACTGCACTCTGTCTCGAGACCGTATCACACCCAGTCTCCAGACTGCACCCAGTCTCCAGAATACCCCGGGCGCAGTTTACAGAATGCTTCGGGACCAGTCTCCCTCCTTTCCAGGCTGAGTCGCCAGACGAAAGTGGACCCAGCCTCCAGATCACACTGGGCTTCGTCTTCAGACTGCACCGGGCCCAGTTTCCAGAATGCACCAGACTCAGTCTCCAGACCACATTGGGCAAACTTTCCACACCGCACCAAGCCCAGTCTACACACCTCACTGGACCATGTTTTCAGACCGCACTGGGCTCAGTCTCCACATTGCAACGGATTTCAAAACTCGAGGCCACACCTCCCCACGCCAGCCTCTGGTCCAGGACTCGGCTCCTCCACTCCCCTCTGAGTAACTAGAACATTTAAAGGTTTTGAGAAAAACCCTCTCCAGACAAGAGAAACTCACGGAGGAGCTGCGGCTGGAGCATTCTGACTCTGCCGCCTTCCTTAGGAACTTTCACGCTGTTTCCTTCTTCAACGAATAACTTTGGAGACTCAGAGCAGTTTTGTCTGGTTACTTGTCCCTGAGATAATTAAGAAGGAGATGAACATACCTATTGGTGGCCCGTATGCTGCCATTGGGTTAGTTTAACATCTTTACAATCCATGCTTCCTCTTATTCAGAAAGTTCGAGAACATGTAATGAAATGCATCTCTACCTCTTCAAAAGAGCTTCACTCAGCGTGATCGGGATACAGTTGTACTGCTGTAGGCTGCATAGTTCCCAAGCAGAAGAAGTATCTAGCCTGGGTTAATAGATCAATGCACTGCTGTGGTTTGCATAGTCCCCAGTGCTGGACAAATGTCTAATCCAGACTTATATCTCAATGCACTGCTGTGTCCTGCACACTTCTCATGCTGCACAGATATTTAGACATGCTTGATAGACAGATATCTAGTCCGTGTTTACAGATCAATGCACTACTGTGGTCTGCACTGTTTACCAACCTGAGAAGATTGCTGGGTTGCACTGAGCAGAGTTTAGGGCTGTACAGTTATCACCTCTGGGTTTATGATCTTGGCTTTTTTGTGTGTGGCAGAGTGAAAGTGTGATTTAACTAACCATTTCAAGTGATCTGGCAATTCCTTTATTTTATGGACATATTCTTGTGATTGGACCCTCCGTCTCTCTCCATTAATGTTTCAGCGTGGCCATGCACACTACACCATGTTGGTGAATACCCACTGTCCAGGCGATAGCCACAGCCTCTTCATTCAGAAGCAGTCACTACTCGTATCGTCTTCAGATCTCCACATAGAAAGGAACAATGTCCTCTCAGAATAACGCCGTTCCTTATTACACCGTTCAAAACACCCCCACCCTCAACATTTCCCACCGTCAACCAACTACATCAAATGTCCTGCGTGCACTGAGAGCAATGGGGCCACTGTGAACATCAGGGAGCAGATCCTCTGGGAGGTTCAGCAGCATTTCCCATGTCTGAATGAGTTAGAGTGAACCCTCCAGTACACACTGTATCACTAAGTCATGTAATATACTGTATTTTATTACTCCTGAAGACTTCACGGGTTTACAGTTACCCAAACCTTTTTCTTTCCATCCGTGAAATACTTAAACGTTTACACATTCTTTACTTAATCTTGATAACTCAGTTTCCTGCCTACCTCAGCGTCATTGAACAATTTGGTTCGAAAAGCATTTGAGCCATTTATCTAAGCTGTTGACATATATATAAATATTTAAGATCCCAGTACCGGCCACTGTGTTAGGAACTCGTTAATTTTTGTTAAAATTATAGAAACGAATTTAGCCCTAAATTATTTTTATGTTTTTACCTGTTCCAGGTTCAGTACCCAATCCTCCCACCATTCCTTTGAAGCAGCTTTGAAAGGATGAATGTTCCGTTCAATTTCCACTTAACAGACCGGGGACGTCAGAAGATCTGCTCCAGTTACTGCGTAACAGTTTCAAATGGCTGAATGGCCTCATACTGTTCCTATTTAAAACACTTGATGGGTTGAACAGCCTGCTTCAATACAGGTGTAGTTGTGAATTTAGTTAAACATTTTGGAACTGCCATTCAACATCCCTGGGTATTCCCTATCCCACCGGCAGGACAGACCCACCAGTATGAGGGTACAGTGCGGTACAATCAGGAAAGGTGTTCCCACGGAATTTCCATTGCTGACTTTATGACTGAGGGATGCCATTGATGCTGTAGCTGCTGATATCCCACAGTATCTCATCGATGCCCAGTTTCCATTTCTTTGGTCCTTTGGAAGTATGCCCTACTTTGCAGGAGGTATTGTGACATAACACAGTGGGGAGAATCTTCAATATGAGGCTGAGAGTTTCCCTCCCCTAGAATTGTGTGCCGGCTGCTCCTACTGTTAGGGACAGATCTAACTCTAACAAGTAGTTTGGCGGGAATGTTTCAGTATTGTTCGTTCCCCCATCAATTTCCACAGTCTGGCTGCTGTGTATTTGAGGCCTAATCCTGGCCGGTCAATGATGAGCATGTGTAGACGCTTTTGGTGATGGACGTTGAAGTCCCACACTCAAAGGACGTTCTATGCCCTTGTCACCCTTATAGCTAACGTTTCTCAGAACACTCTATACACGACATTCCCCGGAACATACCACAACTGACATTCCCTGGAACATTCTATAACCGTCTGTCCCCAGAACATTCTACACCCGGCATTTTCTGGAACATTCTGCAAACAACATTACCTGGAACATTCTCTAATTGACATTCTCCGGAACATTCTGTAACGAAATTCCATGGACTGTTCTGCAACTGACATTCCCAGGACATTCTTTATCTGACATTCCCTGGAATATTCCTTTCCTGGCATTCCCAGAACATTATCTAACCGACATTAACTTGAACAATCTATAACTGACATTCGGTGTATCATTCTGTATTCAACATTCCCTGAAATATTCTACACCTGAAATTCTCTGGAACATTCTATAACTGATATTATCCGGAACCTTCTCGACTCGACATTCCCCGAAAAATTCTGTAACCGACATTGCCCAGAACATTCTATGCCCGACATTCCCCAGATCATTATTTTCCCAGAATATTCTCTCACCACGATCTTACCTGGAACATTGTATAACTGACATTCTCCGGAACATTCTATGCACAAAATTCCCGAGAACGTTCTATACCAGGCATTCTCCAGAGCATTCTATAACTGAAATTATTTATGAGTGGCGGAATGTCATTGAATTGAACAAAAGATAAGATCCCAAGGGAAGAAATCGCCTTGCAGGTTGAAGGAGACACGGCTCTGAAGTCTCATCAGGCAGTTAAAGGGATGAATACGGTTTACCTGCGTTTACATTTCTTCTCGACAGCAAGTCAATCACAAGTGAGACTAAAAGATGGAAATTTCCAATCTCCGTTTGCCTTCAAGGAATTGGGAGCGAATCTTTCTGGACAACAAAGTGTTCACGCTCCGTATTAGGAAATGGAAAGCAGTGACCTGCATCTGCTGTTGAGTGATCGAGGGTATGGGAATGTTCTAGAAACCATCTGTTCTTATGAATGAGTTCCGGTGTGTTTGCAGAGGGAGGGTTTCTAGTGATTTATGATGCAATTTTGTCATTAATACAGACCTCCCCATTTGTTATTTCAGCTCCAGCTATTTCAGTACATCTCTGAATACAGTGACACATTTAAAATCTCACTGGGTCATCAATCAAATGGGTCCCTTTGCCTCCAGGCTGATTGATAATGTGTTTGTTTTCCTTCCTCGCAGTTACCGTAGTGACCATCTACATCCTGCTTTATAAAGATTGTGGATTGTCTCCATGTGTCAGACGTTACCTGGCGGCCATGGCAGCGGCGGATCTCCTGGTCATTATCCTTGACCTGATACTGAGACACCTTCCCATTGTTTATCGGGAGCATCTTTATTTCCTAAAGTCTATCCCAGTTTGTAACATCCACGCCATCCTGCTTTACACAGCCACTGACTGTTCTGTCTGGTTCACCGTCACTTTCACCTTTGATCGGTTTGTGGCCATTTCTTGCCAGAACCTAAAAAGTAAATATTGCAGTGAGAAAACGGCGGCTGTGGTTCTGGCAATAGTGAATGTGCTGAGCTGTCCAAAGAACATTTTCTGGTATTTTTTGCTCTCAGCTAAGTATGGATTGCTGCACGCCCCCTGGTTTTGTCAAGGGGCAAAAGGTGTTCATTCCTCTCCTGTCTGGGTCACAATCGAGTTCCTCCACCACATTCTAACCCCATGTGTGCCATTTCTCCTGATTCTGCTGCTCAATGTTCTCACCGTCAGACACATTTTAGTGACCAGCAGAGCCCGCAGGAGACTCCGCGCTCACACCAATGGGGACGCTCAGTCTGACACAGAAATGAGAAACTGAAAAAAATCCATCATTTTACTATTTGTGATCTCGGTCAATTTCTTCCTGTTATGGTCAACGTTAATGCTGTTTTCTATATGGTACAGGATGTATCGTATTGGGTTTACGTCTGTGTATCTAGATTGGTTTGTGCAGGAATTGGGCTTCATGCTGCAGCTTCTCAGTTGCTGCACGAACACCGCAATTTATGCCGTGACCCAGACTAAGTTCAGACAGCAGCTGAAGAATGTACTGAAATATCCAGTTAACAAAATTCATCGATCAAACAAATTCACTCATTAATCAATTCATCCGGGATTTTCTCATTTCAGTTCAGTATTTCAGCGATGGAGCAGCCTGTCACTATAGGACATGGAACACTGCAGTGCAGGTTAGGCTCTTCGGCCATCGATGCTGCCTTGACCTGTGAAACCAATCTGAAAACCATCCAACCTACGCTATTCCATTTTCATCTATATGTTTATCCAATGACCATTCTAAATGCCCTAAAAAATGGTGATTCCACTATTGCTGCACGCAGAGCGTTCCACGCCTCTATTACTCTCTGAATAAAGAAACCACCTCACATCTGTCCTACATCTATATCTATCTCCCCTCAATTTCAAAACTATGTCCCCTCATGTTATACCATCACCATTCGGGGAAAAAAAGCTCTCACTGTCCACTCTATCGAATCCTCTTATCATCTGATATGTCTCTATTACGTCACCTCTCAACTTTGTCCTTCTCACGAAACCAGCCCCAATGCCCTCAGCATTTCCTCATAAGACCTTCCTTCTTTACCAGGCAACATCCTCGTAAATCTCCTCTGTGCCCCTCCCGAAGTTTCCACCTCCTTCCTATAATGCAGCAAACAGAACTCTACGCGATACTCCAATAGCAGCTGTACCAGAGTTTTGTACAACTACAGCATGACCTCATGGCTCCGAAACTCAATCGCACTACCAATAAAAGGTAAAAAAACTGTGCGCCTCCTTAATAACCCTATCAACCCCCTGGTGGCAAATTTCAGGGATTTATGTTCACTGAGACCACGATCTCTATGCTCATCCAAACTACCAGGAGTCTTACCATGACCCCAACACTCTGTATTCATGTTGCTTTGTGCAAAATGAATCACCTCACATTTTTTCCGCATTAAACGTCATTTGCCACCTCTAAGCTCAGCTCTGCAGTGTATCCATGTCCCTCTGTAACATACAATATCTTTCAGCACTATTCACAACTCCACCGACGGTCGTGGCATCTGCAAATTTACTAACCAATCCTTCTGTAACTTCAATCATTATTTATAAAAAAGGACAAAACAACAGTGACCCAATAAAAGATCATTGAGGTACACCACGAGTAATTTAACTCCAGGATGAGCATTTCCCATCAATCACCACCCTCGGTCTTCTTTCAGCTGGCAAATTTCTAATCCAAACCGTCAAATAACCCTCAACCCCAATGCTTCTGTATTTGCTGCAATGGACTACCGTGGGGAATCTTCACAAGTGCCTTCCTGAAATTCACATGCACCCCATCAAAAGCTTTGCCCTCACCCAACTGTTTGGTCGCCTTCTCAAATAATGTTTGTGAGGCGCGACTTACCATTCACAAAGGGGTAAAAACAATGACTGCAGATGCTGGAAACCAGATTCTGGATCAGTGGTGCTGGAAGAGCACAGCAGTTCTGGCAGCATCCAACGAGCAGCGGAATCGACGTTTCGGGCAAAAGCCCTTCATCAGTAATAAAGGCAGTGAGCCAGAAGCATGGAGAGATAAGCTAGAGGAGGGTGGTGTGGGGAGGGTGTAGCATAGAGTACAATGGATGAGTGGGGGAGGAGATGACGGTGATAGGTCAGGGAGGAGAGAATGGAGTGGATAGGAGGAAAAGAAGCTAGGCAGGCCGGATAAGTCCGGACAAGTCATGGGGACAGTGCTGAGCTGGAAGTTTGAAACTAGGATGAGGTGGGGGAAGGGGAAATGACGAAGCTGCTGAAGTCCACATTGATGCCCTGGGGCTGAAGTGTTCCGAGGCAGAAGATGCGGCGTTCTTCCTCCAGGTGTTTGGAGGTGAGGTAGCGGCGGTGAAGGAGGCCCAGGACCTCCGTGTCCTCGGCAGAGTGGGAGGGGGAGTTGAACTGTTGGGCCACGGGGCGGTGTGGTTGATTGGTTCAGGTGTCTCGGAGATGTTCCCTAAAGCGCTCTGCTAGGAGGCGCCCAGTGTCCCCAATGTAGAGGAGACCACATCGGGAGCAACGGATACAATAAATGATATTAGTGGATGTGCAGATAAAAATTTGATGGATGTGAAAGGCTCTTTTAGGGCCTTGGATAGCGGTGAGGGAGGAGGTGTGGGCACAGGTTTTGCAGTTCCTGCGGTGGCAGGGGAAAGTGCCAGGATGGGAGGGGGGGTCGTAGGGGGGCGTGGACCTGACCAGGTTGTCACGGAGGGAACAGTCTTTGCGGATGGCGGAAAGGAGTGGGGAGGGAAATCTATCCCTGGTGATGGGGTCTTTTTGGAGGTGGAATAAATGTCGGCGTATGATTTGGTTTATGCGAAGGTTTGTAGGGTGGAAGGTGAACACCAGGGGCGTTCTGTACTTGTTACGGTTAGAGGGGTGTGGTCTGAGGGCGGAGGTGCGGAATGTGGACGAGATGCGTTGGAGGGCATCTTTAACCACGTGGGAAGGGAAATTGCGGTCTCTAATGAAGGATGCC
Organism: Hemiscyllium ocellatum; assembly: GCF_020745735.1. Lineage (NCBI taxonomy): Eukaryota > Metazoa > Chordata > Chondrichthyes > Orectolobiformes > Hemiscylliidae > Hemiscyllium > Hemiscyllium ocellatum. The sequence continues at coordinate 6,191,064 of NC_083412.1, forward strand.
ATCTGGTGTGTTCTGTGGTGGAACTCGACCTCCTGGGAGCAGATACGGTGGAGGTGGACGAAATTGGAATACGGGTTGTCATTTTTGCAAGAGATAGGGTGGGAAGAGGTGTAATCCAGGTAGCTGTGGGAGTCGGTGGGTTTGTAAAAAATGTCAGTGTCAAGTCAGTCGACATTAATGGAGATGGAGAGGTCCAGGAAGGAGAGGGAGGTGTCGGAGATGGTCCAGGTCAATTTAAGGTCAGTGTGAAATGTGTTGGTGAAGTTGATGAATTGCTCAACCTCCTCGTAGGAGGACGAGGTGGCGCCACTGCAGTCATCAATATAGCAGAGGAAGAGGTGGGGCATGGTGCCCGTGTAATTACGGAAGATCAACTGTTCTATGTAGCCAACAAAGAGACAGGCATAACTGGGGCCCATACGTGTGCCCATGGCTACCCCTGTGGTCTGGAGGAAGTGGGAGGATTCAAAGGAGAAATTGTTAAGGGTGAAGACAAGTTCGGCCAAACTATTGAGAGTTTCGGTGGAAGGGTGCTGTTGGGGACGTCTGGAGAGGGAAAAACGAAGGGCTTGGAGGCTCTGATCATGGCGGATGGTGGTGTAGAGGGATTGGATATCCATGGTGAAGATGAGGCGTTGGGGGCTGGGTAAACGGAAGCCTTGGAGGAGGTGGAGGGCGTGGGTGGTGTCTCGAACGTACGTGGGGAATTCCTGGACTAGGTGTGATAGGACAGTGTCGAGGTATGTAGAGATGAGTTCAGTGGGGCAGGAGCATGCTGAGACAATGGGTTGGCCAGGGTGGTCAGGCTTGTGGATCTTGGGAAGGACGTAGAACCGGGCAGTGCGGGGTTCCCGGACTGAGGTTGGAAGCTGTGTGTGGGAGATCTCCTGAGGCGATGAGGTTCTCTATGGTCTGGGAGATGATGGTTTGGTGATGGGGTGGGGTCATGATCGAGGGGCAGTAGGAAGAGGTGTCCTCGAGTTGACATTTAGCTTCAGTGGTGTAGAGGTCAGTGCACGAGACTACCACTGCACGCCCTTTATCCGCTGGCTTAATGGTGTGGTTGGGATTGGAGCAGAGGGATTGGAGGGCTGCATGTTGTTTGGGTGAGAGGTTAGAGTGCGGGCGGGGGAGACAGGTTGAGGCGGTTAATCTCCCGGTGGCAGTTAAAAATGAAGAGTTTGAGGACAGGTAATAGGCCAGCGTGGGGCATCCAGGTGGATGCAGTGTGTTGGAGGAGGGCGAAGGGGTCCTCAGAAGGTGGGCAGGAGTTCTGATTGTGAAAGTAAGCTCGGAGGCAAAGTCGACAGAAGAATTTTTTGACGTCACAGCATGTATTAAATTCATTGATGCGTGGATGGAGAGGGATGAAGGTGAGTCCTTTGCTGAGGACTGATCGTTCGTCCTCAGTGAGGGGGAGGTCTGGAGTCATGGTCAAAACTCTGCAGGGCTGGGAGCTGAGATCTGGTGAAGGTGTGGAGCTGGAAGAGGGGTCGGAGCCATTCACAAACCCATGTTGACTATCTCTAATCAAATTATTATTTTCCAGATGATTATAAATCTTATCTCTCATACTCCTTTACAACACTTGACCCACAACCAAATTAACGTTCATTTACCAAGGGTGTCTCTAATCCCCATTGAAAAAGCGGACAGCACAGACTAACCTCCAGTCCTCTGGTTCTATTCCTGTAGACATTGGCGACATAAATATCAAAGCCCAGATCTCTGCAATCCCCTCCTTGGCTTCTCAGATAATCCTAGAATAAATCCTATTCAGCCCTGCGGACTTGTCTACTTTTGTACTTTACAGAATTGCTAATGCCTCCTCCTTGTGAACCACAGTCCCGTCTAGTTTAATAGCTTGTATCTCAGTATTCTCCTTGACAACATTACCTCTTTCCAATGTAATAATTAATGAAAAATATTAATTTAGCACTTCCGCTATATCCGCTGACTCCAAGGTCCACTTGTCACTACTGTCCCTCATTGGTCCTAATCTGACATTTGTCATTATTTTACCACTGACATATATATAGAAAGCTTTCGGGTTTTCCTTGACCCCGCCTGCCAATGAAATCTCATGTCCTCTCCTGGCTCTTCTTAGCACTCTCTTTAGGTCTTTCCTGGCAAACATGTAACTCTGAAGCGCCGTAACTGTGTCTCCTTACTTAAGCCTCCTTCTTCCTCTGACAAGCGTTTCAACTTCATTAATAAACCACGGTTCCCACGCTCGACAACTTCCTCCCTCCCTGGTACATACAGTTACATACTTGTCGAGGACACACAGTCGCTGTTCCTTGAATAAGCTCAGCAATTTCCTTGTGCCCAATCCCTGCAGTTTTCTTCTCCACTGTATGCATTCTAAACCTTCAATAATCGCACTATAATTGCCTTTCCCCAGCTATAACTCTTGCCATGACATATATGTCTATAGCTTTCCATCGCTAAGGTAAGCAATACCAGGTTGTGGTAACAAACAAAGGGTAGTGCTGGTTTGTGCAACCTTATCCCACACGAGGGTTACAGAGACACATTTCAATGTTCCTGTCAACTCAGGGGCCAGTGAGAAAAGGCACAATCCCACATCCTGGATCGATCACTTCATGTTGTGAACAATAAAATATTTCTTTCAGAAGTTCCGAGCAGCAGAGTGAACGATGCTGTTTTTCTCGTTGGTTTAAGAATATGAGCCGGGGAGAGAACAGATTCAGCCCAGAGTCCTGGTCTTCAAGAAAGGGAAGGAGACTGGGCCTCAGCTCAGGAGTTGGATTGAAGTCCCTCTGTCCATGCTTTCATCTCTGGATCCCCCACTCCGTCTTAGCATTCGGCAGATTTCATCTGTCTCTCCCATTCCCCCCATCTCCACTCAACTGCATCCGTCTCTCTCTCTCATTCTCCATCCCTCGCTCTCCGCCTTCCCTCTTTGCCCTCCTCTTGAAATGTCTCACCATTTTCCCTCCTCCTCTCTTTCTCCTAATTTCTCTCCCTCTCTCACTCAACGCACTCTCCTCCTCTCCCTTTCACCCTATATGTTCCCTTCTTCTGTCTCGCTATCTCTCACACTGTCACTCCAACTGCCTCCAATCTTATCTCTCTCCAGCCATTTCTTTCTCACTCTCCTGCTGCCTGTCTCTCTCCCTCCTTTCTATCTCTCTCTCTCTCTCTCCCCCCCTACTTGCTCTCTCTTCCCATGCTCCCGCATCTCCCTGCCATCGAGACCACCCACCACACCTGAGAACCGGCAATTTCTCCAAATTCCTCCAATCTCTGGTTCAGAACGAGAGGGAAGATCCACCGACAGAGAGAGTGTGTCAGATATAGAGGAAGGGAGAGGTGAGAGAGAGAGAGAGAGAGAAAGAGAGACATTCAGACAGAAGAAAATAGAGGGACGGAGGGTGGGGTTAGAGAGCGATAGAGAGAGAGTCAGACAAATGGAGAGTCAGACAGGTCGAGAAGAAGGTCCGGAGCAAAAGATTCAGACAGGGGGAAATCGAGGGAGGGGATAAATAGGGGAGAGATTCAGTCACATGGAGGGAAAAGAAGGATACGAGTGAGAAAGAGAGAGGCAGGCAGATAGAGTGGGAGGGAGAGATAGAGGGAGAGAGTCAGATTTTGTCAGAGACAATGAATAAGTGAAAGTTTGAAGGAGCGAGAGAGTTGGAGAGAGATTCTAACCAGGAGTGGCAGGCAGCAAAAGAAAGAGAAGAAAAGAGACACAGGGGGGGAGGGAGAGAGCGAGACAACGAGATTTCTCTGGATTAGTGGTGCTGGAAAAGCACAGCAGTTCAGACAGCATCCGAGGAATAGTAAAATCGACGTTTCGGGCAAAAGCCCTTCATCAGGAATACATGTAGACTGCTTGAAGTTTGGAGTGATAAACGAGAGGACTGTGGGGGAGAAAGTAGCATGGAGTGCAATAGGTGAATGGGGGTGGGGGTGAAGGTGATTGGTCAGGGAGGAGAGTGTGGGAAGGTAGCAAAGAGTACAATGGGTGGATGGGGTAGAATGAAGGTGATAGGTCAGAGAGGAGGGTGGAGTGGTTAGTTGAATAAGACGATAGACAAGTAGGACAAGTCATGGGACAGTGCTGAGCTGGAAGTTTGGAACTGGGGTGAGGTGGAGGAAGGGGAAATGAGGAAACTGTTGAAGTCCACATTGATGTCCAGGGGTTGAAGTGTTTTTTCAGCACCACTAATCCAGAAAGGCGATAGAGTCAGACAGAGAGACAGGGAAAGAGAGAGTCAGATAGTGGGAGACTTAAGGAGAGAGTTATTCACACAAAGGGGAGGGCGAGAGAGACTCAGACAGGTGGAGCAGGAGGAGGAGAGTTAGACAGAGGGAGAGGAAGAGAGACAGTCAGACAGAAAGTGGGGAAGGGAGATAAAGTTTATACAAAGGGAGAGGGAGGGAGGGAGAGAGTCAGACAGTGGGAGAGGGAGGGAAAGTTTCAGACATTGCCAGAGGGAAGGAGAAAGAGAGTCAGACACAGGGAGAGGGAGAGAGAGAGAGAGAGACATACTGATAAAGGGTGGGGGAGAGAGACAAACAAATGGAGAGGGAGTCAGACAAAGTGAGAGGAAGGAAGAGAGAGGGAATCATTTAGAGGGAGAGTCAGAGATAGTCAGACAGATGGAAAGGGAGGGAGACAGAGAGATACACAGATGAGTTGAGAGGGAGAGAGGCACAGAGACAGAGGTAATGTGAGAGTCAGACAGAAGGAGAGGCAGAGAGACAGTCAGACAGAGAGTAAGGGAAGAGGAGAGCGAGCCAGACAGTGGGGGAGCGAGAAACAGTGTCTGACCGTTTAACAGCGAGGGAGAGAGAGAGTCAGATGTAGGAGAGGGAGATAGAAAATCAAACAGAGGCACAAAGAGGGAGGGAGGTGACAGAGGGAGAGGGAGGAGAGGAGAGAGTCAGACAGTGTCAGAGGGTTTGGGAGAAAGTCAGAACAGAGGGAGAGGAAGAGAGTGAGGGAGACAGAGGGAGATGGAGGGAGGAAGTGAGTCAGAGAGTAGGAGAGGGAAAGGGAGAGAGACAGAGGAAGAGGGAGGGCAGAAGACAATCGGACAGATGGTGATGGAGAGAGGGAGGTTAGAGATTGAGAGAAAGAGATGGTCTGACAGATGGACTGACCTCGCAAGATGGAGATAATCAGAGGGCGAGAGAGTGAGTAAGATTGAGTGGGAGGGAGGGAGCGTTATAAAGAGGGGGAGAGAGAAATAGAGGAAGAAAAGGAAGGAAAGTGGTGGGAGTGAGTGAGAGATGGAGAGAGAGAGAAAGAGAGGAAAGGATAGAGAACGGTGGCTCAGTGATTAGCACTGCTGCCTCACAGCTTCAGGGTTCGATTCCAGCCCCAGGTGACAGTGTCGTGAGGTTTACACATTCTCCCGCTGTCTGCATGTGTATCATCCGGGTGCTGTGGCTTCCCCCCACAATCCAGAGTTTTGCAGCTTAGTTGGCTTGCTTATAGTTTTCAGAGATGTGTAGGTTACGTGCATTAGTCAGGGGTAAATGTAGAATATTAGGGAAATGGATCTGGGAGGATTAGTCTTCGGAGGGGCAGTGTGGGCTTGTTCATCAAAGGGCCTGTTTCCACACTGCAGCAATTCCATGACTGTGGGAGAGAGTTTGAGACAGAAGAAAGAGGAGAGATTGAGAAAGACAGAGGGAGATTGAAGGAGGGAAAGGCAGACCGGCAGACTGAGGAAGGGAGTGAGACAGAGGTGGAGAAGTTCGGATAGAAGGAAGGATCAACGGAACACCAGGCAGTATGGGAGCGAAAAAGACAGACGGAGTGGAAAGTAGAAAGAGTCGAACACAGGTAGATGGAAGGAGACAGAGTCAGGCAGGGAGGGAAGGAGAGAGCAAGGGAATGGGAGAGAGAAAGAGAGAGACTGATTGGGAGAAAGAGAGTGAAAGGTGCAGACTTCGTGGTAGGGAATGAATCAGACAGACAGATTTGGAGGGAGAGTGCGAGTGAGGGACGCAGATAGTTTGAGACAGTGTGGAAGGAAGGGAGGGAAAGAGAGAGAGAGTAAAAGGAGAGACCGACAGAATTGGAGGGAGGAAGCAAGAGAGCGCGTCACAGAGACTTATGGAGGAGGGGGAGAGTGTGGGTCAGAGATATAGACAGAGTGTGAGGGGGAAGGAGTGAAGGCGTGAGAGAGACAGACAGACAGACAGATAAGGAGGAAGAGGGCGTGTAAGACAAACAGGCAGATGGAGAGGGAGTGAGCGAGGGAGACACAGACAGGCAGATGGAACTGGAGTGAGGGAAACAGACAGGCAGATAAAAGGGAGCAAGCGAGTGAGGGAGAGACAGACAGACGGAGAGGGAGAAAGAGACAGGCAGATGGAGAGGGAGCGAAAGACACAGACAGTCAGATGGAGATGGACCGAGCGAGTGAGACACAGACAGGCAGATGGAGCTGGAGTGAGGGAAACAGACAGGCAGATAAAAAGGGAGCAAGCGAGTGAGGGAGAGACAGACAGACGGAGAGGGAGAAAGAGACAGGCAGATGGAGAGGAGCAAAGGACATAGACAGGCAGATGGGGAGGGAGCTACAGAGACCGAAAGACAGATGGAGAGGGAGGAGAGAGCGTGTGAGGCAGGCAGACAGATGGAGAGGTAGGGAGACAGACATGCAGATGGAGAGAGAGCGAGAGAACGAGAAAGTAAAACACAGATGGAGAGGGAGAGAGTGAGAGAAGGAGAGAGAGAGACAGGTGGAGAGGGAGCGAGAGAACGAGAAGAGACAGGCAAATGGCGAGAGAGCGAGAGAACGAGAGAAGGACCAGCAGATGGAGAGGGAGGAAGGGAACGAGCAAGAGAAGGACAGACAGTCACAAGGAGAGGCAGCGAGAACGAAACAGACAGATGGACAGGGACCGAGCGAGATGGAGGAAAACAGAGAGATGGAGATGGAGCGAGCGAGCGAGCGAGGGAGAGACAGACAGACTGATGGAGGGAGAGCGAGCGACAGAGAAAGACAGGTAGGTGGAGAGGGAGTGAGCGAGAGAGATGCAGACAGATGCAGATAGATCGCGCAAGAAAGGGGTAGACAGATGGAGAAAGAGCAAGAAAGTGGGACAGACAGGCCGGGAGCGTGGGAAGGTGAGAGAGAGAATGGGCAGGGACAGAGAAAGTGGAAGGGAGGGAGGGCGCGAGCGACTGAGTCAGAATGAGTGGGGGACTAGGAGAGAGCGAGTGAACAGTCAGCGTTGGAAGGAAGGAGACTGTGTGAGAGTCAGGAAGGGTGAGAGAGACAGCCAGTTTTGGAGGGGGACAGCGAGTGAGAGATACAGACAGAGAGGGAGAATAGGAGTGAGAGACAGGCAGAGTGGGTGGGAGGGAGGGCGCAAAAGTGCGGGTCAGAGAGACAGACAAGGTGGGAAGAAAGAAGCGAGAGAGAGACAGATCGATGAAGTCGGAGGGAGAGTGCGAGAGAGAGACAGATAGACAGACAGATGGAGAAGGAGGGAGAGTGCGAGGGAGTCAGGCAGACAGATGGAGATGGTGTGCGATACAGACAGACGGAGAGGAAACTAGAGAGCGAGGGAGTCAGACAGCAGGATACAGATGGAGGGAGAGATAGATCCACACAGGGAGAGAGAGAGAGAAAGGGGGAAGAGTGTGGGAAAGACCGAGAGAGAAAAAGGGGAAGCAGGAGGGGAGTGAGGGAGTGAGAGATGGTCAGACCGATGGTGCGAAAGGGAGAGATCGGGGTAGAGGAAGAGAGAGTATATGTGTATCAGACTGATGAAGGGGGACGGAGGGATAAACAGACATGGAGAGGGAGGATGGAGTGAGAAAGCCAGAGGAAGGGAGGGATCGCTTGTGAAGGAAAGAGACAGTTAGACAGACGGAGAGGGAGGGTGGGAGTGTAGGAGAGAAATTGGTTGGGATAGGGAAAAATGAGCAAGACGGAGAGAGAGTCATACAGATGGAAGCAGAATGAGACAGATGGGGAGGTTCGGAGAGAGAGGGAGAGACAGAGACAAAGTCCGACCGAGGTAGATGGAGGAAGTGAGAAAGCGTGAGGGAAATTCTGACAGATGGACTGAGAGAAAGGAGAATGAGCGATCCCAAGAGGGAGGGTCAGACAGAGTAAGAGGAAGAGAGTGTGGGGGAGAGATTCAGACAGAGGGAGGGAGGGAAGGAGGGGGAGAGAGAGCCAGACAGAGGGAGACTTAAGGAGAGATCCGGATAGATGGAGAGAGAGAGAGTTAGACAGAGGGAGTGGAAAAGATCAAGCGAGGGAGATCGAGTGAGAGAGATTGACCGAGCGAGACAGAGATCAATCAGAGACAGAGACAGAGAAAGAAGGAGATAGAGAGAGAGCAATGCGGAGAGAAGAGACAGAGGGAGAAAAAGGGACGGACTGATGGAGGGTGAGATAGATAGGTCCAGGGCGAAAGAGAATGAGATAGAGTGACAAAGACAGGCAGAGAGAGTTATTGAGCAAGATGGATAGAGAGAGAGTCGGATAGAGTGTTCAGGAGGAAGTGAGCGAAAAATCAGACAGAGGGAGAGGGACTGAATGAGTGAGAAAGAGAATGAGACGAAGTTAGAGGGAGGGAAAAACACAGAGACAGAGAGTCAGACATAGGGAGAGGGAGAGAGAGTCGGGCGGAGGGAGATGGTCAGATTGAGAGGGAAGATAGTGAGGGAAAGATAAGGTCCGACAGATGGACTGACGAAGCAAAAAGAGAGAATTAGAGGGCGACATACGGAGGGAGAGACAGTCAAACAGGTGGAGAGGGAGAGACAAGATTAGACTTACAGTGTGGAAACAGGCCCTTCGGCCCAACAAGTCCACACCGACCCGCCGAAGCGCAACCCACCCATACCCCTACATTTACCCCTTACCTAACACTACGGGCAATTTAGCTTGGCCAATTCACCTGACCCACACATCTTTGGACTGTGGGAGGAAACCGGAGCACCCGGAGGAAACCCACGCAGACACGGGGAGAACGTGCAAACTCCACACAGTCAGTCGCCTGAGTCGGGAATTGAACCCGGGTCTACAGGCGCTGTGAGGCAGCAGTGCTAACCACTGTGCCACCGTGCCGCCCACTGAGAGAAAGAGAGAGAGACAGATAGTGAGTGAGACAGGCAGACTGAGTGGGAGGGAGGGAGAGAGCGAGTGAGAGAGACAGGCAGAGAGGGAGAGATAGCCAGAGAGAGGTGGTGAGGGAGAGACAGCCAGACAGAGGGAGAGGGAGAGACAGTCAGACAGAGGGAGAGGGAGATACAATCAGACAGAGGGAGAGGGTCAATGTGTTTGTTAGCTGAAGGTCCTGTTTCTATACTATCCCCATTTCTATGATTTTGTGAGAGTGGGAGCAGGGGTGTGTGAGAGACTGAGAGGACAGACAGAGGCGGATCGAGCGAGAGAGAGGCAGGGTGGGAACGAACCACACAAACGGAATGGGATGAAATGAGAGAGAGAGAATCAGCCATGAGAGCGAGGGATACAGGAAGACTGTGGGATGGAGATAGAGTCGAACGCAGGTGGATGCAAGGACATAGTGTCTGACACAGTTGGAAGGAGGGGAGAGAGAGCGAATGAGAGATTCAAATAGGTTCGGAGGGACTGAGAAAGCGAGGGATAGAGTCAGAGAGACTGCGAAGGAGAGAACGTGTGAGAGAGTTGGGCAGAGTCGTAGGGAGAGAGCGTATGAGAGAAAGACAGAGTGGATGGAGACAGCGAGTCAGTCAGTCAGACAGAGGAGGAGGGAGGGCGAAGCGTTTGAGACAGAGCGGGAGGAAGAGAGAGTCGAACGCCAAGGTGGAATGAAAGAGATGGAGTCAAAGAGGGAGGGTGAGATTGAAACAGACAGAGTGGGAGGGTGTGTGACAGCGAGGGAGGGAGAGAGAGAGAGAGAGACAGATAGTGAGTGAGACAGGCAGACTGAGTGGGAGGGAGGGAGAGAGCGAGTGAGAGAGACAGGCAGAGAGGGAGAGAGAGAGAGAGAGAGAGTATGTGAAAGAGCCAGGCAGAGTGCGAGGCAAGGATCGCGAGTGAGAACCACAGACAGCTTGAGAGAGGGAGAGAGAGCAAAGTGAGAGTCTGACAGAGTGGGAGGGAGTGAGCATGAGAGCGAGTCAGAGCGACAGATGGAGGGGAGAGAGAGCGGATCAGAGAGAGAGACAGAGTGCAGGGGAGGGAGTCGGTGCGTGAAAGAAACAGAGGGATCGAGAGGGAGGGAGCAAGACAGAGGCTGGTGGATGGGGGGCAAGAGACGGGTTTTTGATGATCATCTTAATTCCAGGGTTTGCTGGAATTAAAACTCCACTACCTGTCATGTCGGGATTAAAAACTGTTCAGCAAAACTTTATCAAGATCTTCGGATTCACAACCCAGCAATAATACCACTAGGCCATTACCTCGTCAATTTGCACCTGCAGACCAACTTTGTCTGGTTCATGCACAAGGATACCCTGTCACCCTGTATAGCTGTATCTTTATTACTGTCACTCCCACCAAACAGGATGACTTGACATTTTTTGATATCGCATGCCATCTGCCAGGCACCTGCCCACTGATCAAATTAACTATGTTCCTCTACAAAATTTCACAGTCCTCTACGCATTTTGCTCTGCCACTCGTCTTAGTGTCATCTGCAAACCTTGTCACACGTGGTCCCCAACACCAAATTATCTGTGTATATTGTAAATAATTGTGTTCCTCTCACCCGATCCCTGGGTTTCAACGCTAGTCACTGATTGCTAACCAGAATAGCACTCATTGATCTTCACTCTTTCATTCCTGTCAGTCAAACGATCCTCTATCCATGCGAATACATTATCCCTAACATCACACATCCTTATCTTATGCAGCAGCCTCTTGGGTGGCATCCCCTCAAAGGCATTTTGTAAATCTGAGTACACCACATCCACTGGGTCCACTTTGTCCACCTTGCGCGAAATGTTTCCATAGAATTCGAAATGATTTGTCAAGCATGCCCTGGCCTTCATGAACTCACGCTACGACTGTCCAACGGGAACATTTCTACGGAGTTCCTTGACAATAGACTCAAGCATCTTCCCCACTCCAGAGAGTTAGCAAACTAGGTTATAAATTGCGGTCTTTTGTCTGCTTCCCTTTTTAAACAGTGGTGTCACGTTTGCTGTTTTCCATACTGCAGACGAGGATCTTAAGTTTGAATTTAAGTTATTGTTAGAAGCAACAAGTATATGTTGTTTTATTTACTAACCACACAATGGCTTTTCAGTTTAAAAGAATACAACAAAATGGCAAAGAATAGTGATTGAACACTGTGAACTAGTACTGCAGTTTTGCAGAATTAAGCTGAAACCCAAAGATCAGAGGAAAATGGAGTTTTCATAAAAATGAACACTGACACATTCATTGATCATTCCAACTAAACTTAAAGTGCTACCATGGCATGGTGATTTACGAAAATGGGATTTCTTTCCCAGGGAATACCATTATATTAGTCTGTTGTCAATCATGTCACCACATTACACTTGATTGGACTTTTCTTGTAATTAATAAACCTTTCCCAGGAAATATCAGTGGATTAACTTGCTATAAATCATGCCAGCTTATTATATGCAATTGGTATTTTCTTGTAATTATGGTTGAACTATCTCTTAAAAAGCATATATATAATGTGTAATTTTCGAATGTAATAGTGCAACTTCACCATGGAACACAGTAGATATAATCTCCATGTTGCTGGACAGAATTGTGTCAAGGTGCCTTAATTCACTTAAATAATGACAAGTGCTTTTGTACAGACCGCATTCCGTTGATTCTTTTAACCAATCTCGAAACAAGACGCCCCCTCCTGAAAGGTCATAAATCTTCACTGCAATTGCCCCAAAGTCGAGCGAAATTTCGAAAATTATTCGTGCCACCCACTGTGATGACCGATGCAAATTATCTGTTAAATGCTTCAGCAATTTCATCATATCCCAGCACTAAATTTTCTTTCTAATCTTCGAAAGGACCAATGTTTACTTCAACTACTCTTTTTCGTTTATATATTTATGTAAACTTTTGCTATATATCTTTGTGTTCTGGGCTTTTCTTTTTCTCATGTTCTATGTTGCTTTTCGTTATAGCTCTTTTCTTAGCATTATGATAATGCAACAACTGGAGAAAAATATTCTTAGGAAAAACAAATTGTGATGCATTAAACAATTCTTAGATTTGTTTAGCTTCAGTACATTAAAACCTCAATCAAATTGAAATTCCACGGAACATTGTCATTTTTTCAGATGCTTAAGTGATTCTGCAAACCGAAATTTCAAAACAGAATTTTGAATTTATACCGATTGGGATACCACTTGCAAGACTCTTGTTATTTTTGGCGTGGCTCAATATTCACCCAATAACTGTTATATCGACTGGAACTCAATCTGGTGTTTTGCTCTCGTTTCAACACTTGACTTGAAACAATGAGGCATGTATGAATATAAATCCAGAAGTAGAAAAACCAGGTAAAACAACTGAATCACATGAAGATAACAAACATTTCCCTGTATAATGCGCAGCATTATTAGGGATACCAATGCAAATATATCAACCGATTTCTTAGAAAAGTTTTTCACAAATTTTGTAGTCGAGATAAAACAAAGTTGATATCAGAACATAGAACTAATCAGCATTAACTCCAATCACAAAATATTAATGACATTGCAAATCTTCCTTTGATATTTCATGAATCGCATGCTTACGTCTCATTCCTTCCAGTTTACTCATGAGTCCTTAACTCTTGACTACGAGCCGTTCTATTTTCTCTATCATCTGATCTTAATTTGAAACCAGCATAGTGGTGCGAGAGAGATTGGGAGGTAACACTGGATATTGAGATTGGCTGGACAGATAATCCAGCAGCCAGATTAGACATGAGCGTTCGTATTACCTCCTTCTGAACTGTATAATGCTATGCAGTTTATCATTGTGACTTGTTTCTATTTCTGAACAAGCGCTAGGATTGTTTGTTTGAACAATGTACAGATTACGTAACTTTGATGAACTCACGTGCTGTCTCTGCATTTGGAGAGTTTTATTTTTAGATAGGTTAAAGGCAGGATTTCTTCCAACCAAACATTGAGCTTTACCAAATTTGTGCTGTGCATGCCAGACAGTGTTTTTTTTTTCTTAATTCATGCACAGCAAAAGAATGGTGAGATGAATCTTAATTATTAGGAACATTAATATTTATTTATTTTACAAAATTAATATTCTAACAACAAAATGTGCTATAGACTAATGATATTCTTGACAAATCTATCTAGACTTTAACGTAATTCTAGATGAGGTACCGTGATCCTATGGTTAGCATTAATGCCTCACAGCGCCATGGACTCAGATTTGATTCCTGTCTCGACTACCAGCCTGCATGATATTTGCACATTCGCCCCGTGCCTGTGTGGGTCTTCTCTGGGTGCTGCGGTTTCCTATTACACTCCAAAAATGTGCAAGCGAGGTGAATTGGCCATGATAATTTGTACAAAGTGTGTACTGCTTAGGTGCATTAGTCATGTAAAATTCGAATAATAGTGGAGGAAAATGGATCTGGATTGGATACTCTTCAAAATGTCAGTATGGACTTGTTGGGCCGAATGGCCTGTTCCCACGCTGTAAAGATTCTATGATCACATACCACCACATAAGCACTTGGTTTTGCTTCACGTCGTGATTTTGTTTGGTTTTCTCCTGAAGAAATCAGGAGTCATTTCTTCTCAGTGGTTATTCTCGATTTACCGCACTGAGCGTGGCTTGGTCACAGTTTTTATATTCCAACGTCTTCACACCCTTTTGGGAGGATCTTCGCTGTTCACTAATTGATCATTCAGGCTCTATCAACAAAGTCCATCTGACCGAGAAAGGCATTGGCATGTTGATGGCAGGCTGGTCCTTCGGTCTCCATTACTGCAGGTGCTGGTTGCACGTCCCTTCTTCAAGTAAGAGTGTGATGCACTCCTGTGTCTGTTACACACCTCGACGTTTCTGTTCGCCCTGATGATGTTATTCCATTTACTACAGATTCGGGTGTGTATGGTAGGTCTGCAACTACTGGGTTGTTTGCACATTGTCTGTTGATAGCTGCAGACTGTCTGGATGATGCAGCTTGTATAATAGCATCGTTGCTTTGGTCAAGGATTTCCTTAGCTTCCCAGTAAGCTTTAGTATTTGTACAATTCTCAACAAAGCCATCATAAACTTCATTGTTTTAAGCAGCCAGTCTAGCCACAGTTCTTCCTATAGATCCTGAACACGAAGCGTGATGGATCACAACAGGAAAGGTGGTGACTACAGGACTACCCAGGTTCAAGCAACTAAACTGATGAAGATGACATATGAGAAAATAACACCTGACTGCAATTTAAAAAAAACAAGAAATCTAAGATCGTTCATACCAAAACAAACGTTTTAGAACGACAAGAAAAAAACATCTGTAAGGAAATGTTTCACAATGAAACCTTGAAAATCCAACAAATATCATGAAACTGTAGCATATTCTATACAATGGAGAAACGAAAATGCAAACGTTACAAAATCTCAAGAAAAAGCGGATTGAAAAATTAAACAAAAATTACAGAACATTTTACACACCATGGTTATAATAACTCAACTATTTGCAACGTTTCAATTAGCAATGTGCGATGGAAAAATGAATGACGCCTCCAGACCTATATCCTGGTCTGTCTGGTGTTCGTGGGTGTTGTTACTGATGAAGATGACGATCCTAATGAGGTGTATCTTGATTGTAGTTCACGTTGTTATGATTTTCTGGGAGAAAGACGATGGCTGTTTCGTTACTATCCCGATTTAATATGTGAATAGTTTTGAACTATGTGGAGTTTGCCATACTCCACGTGTCTGCGTGGGCTTCCTCCGGGTGTTCTGGTTTCCTCCCACAGTCGAAACATGTGCAAGTTAGGTGAATTGACCATGCTAAATTGCCCGTAGTGTTAGGTGAAGGCATAAATGTAAGGCAAAGGGTCTGGGTGGGTTGCTGTTTGGAGGATCGGTGTGGGCTTGTTGGGCCAAAGGGCCTGTTTCCACACTGTAAGCAATCTAATCTAATTTTAAAAAAAACTAATGGAATGCATTCCCCCAAACACTCCTCCACTATTCCCCAAAAACAAAGGAGAAAAATTTTTCCCAGAAATAACCGATATGGAATGTTGAGTCATATTTTGAGGCCTGATAGTCTCTTGCCTTGTTTTCTCGTGGTAAGGTTAAGAGTGGTTGGAATAAAGTGCTCAGGGAAGAAGGAAATGAGATGGTCATGACGGCTAATGGTGTGAAACAAATGACAATGAAGCAGCCCTGCCTGCAGGGGCAAGATGGGCTTGTTCACATGACCGATGACTGAAATATAAGTGAAGATGAAAACTGTCCCAAGAGACAAATGGCTAAAATGTACAGTCAGTGGCATGCTTCTGTCACATTGTGAAGTTAGTACCAACGACCCCACTTTGATGGAGGGACTTT
Source organism: Hemiscyllium ocellatum (assembly GCF_020745735.1). Classification (NCBI taxonomy): domain Eukaryota; kingdom Metazoa; phylum Chordata; class Chondrichthyes; order Orectolobiformes; family Hemiscylliidae; genus Hemiscyllium; species Hemiscyllium ocellatum. The sequence continues at coordinate 6,206,549 of NC_083412.1, forward strand.
AATGTGCTTGCTCTCATCATACTACCCTGAGGATTTCCTGTATTGGTAACGAGGGACTGAATTATTTGACCTCCAGCAATTCGTCATCTGAAACATTTTTCTACTTCGAGCTCCCAGACCGCTTCTCTAACTTCATGCCTCTGCTACCAAAATTGGACAAGTGGACTGCTACAGCCTATTGGAGTCCATTAAGTGCAAGTGCCACAGCTTAACTGAGATCGAATGTTGTGTAATACAAACCGTTACTTTTGTACACCCGGACACCGTAGGGTTGTTGAACTTACAGATGACGACTGGCATGTTTTAATGCCTTTAGGTTCTGGGCTTGAATTCTGTTGATTTTAACATAAGTTTATGTAATAATACGTCTTTCAGTCTTTTGGGGTTTTCTGGTGGTGGAAGAATTGACATTGGGGGTTTTAAAAATGAGAGCAAGACAAATCTGCTGGAAATGGCAGAGAAGTTGGAGTTAAAATTGTTTGCATCTGTGAGGAACAGCGAGGTAATTACAGAAACAGCTCGACATTTACTTTTGCTGGAGATGCTACCAGAATCTTTGGAAATAGCTCGAATTCAGTTGCAGATAGTGCAGCTTGAACATGAAAAGAAAATCAACCAATTTGAACTACGGTGAAATGCAAAGGAACGAGAAGATGTATGAATTGCCATGGCAGATCAAAAATATATGCATAGGATCGCTTTAGCAAAACTCAAAAGGAAGGCCCGAGGAGAAGAACTGGAGAAAGAGAGCAAAGAAAGGGAGAAAAAGAGAGAAGAAAGGGAAAACAAGAGAGCATAATGTGAGAGAGGGAGCCTGAAAGTCAGCAATTTGCATTTACATAGGAAAGTCTGTTTCTTAGAAAGTAGATGAATGTAGAAGGTAGGCTTACTCTGCAAGATAGTAAAGATGACCAAGCCCTCGTAGTCGAATACCTGGTAGGATCGAATTAAATATATCCAAACATGGCATAACTTTAAGAGGAGGGACGTATAATGATTTCTCATCTCATTTAACAAGTTGACTGATCAATGAAGTGGCCAGAGACCACAGGGGTTTTATCGATCCGAACAAAGCTGTTTGGTAGATCTGATTAAGTATTTGCATTACTATCATTGGAAGAATCTAGGGCGTATGAGGACGTAAAGAAAGCCATTTTAAGTGTATATGAGCATGTGCCAGAGGCAAACAGACGTTTCTAGATTCTAAGCAGGGGCCAAGGTCAAACCAGCCATAAGTTTGTTATGATCAAACAACGTATTATCGATAGGTGAATAAGGATGTTAAAACTAGGTCAATCAGATGACACTTTGAGATAGACGATTATTTTCGGCGTTTCAAAAGTTGTTCCTGCGATAGTGAGAATGAAGTGGAAGAGCGAGAGTTAAATCAGCAAGATTAGCAGCTGAAATGGTTGATGAATATGAGTTGGTTCGTGCATCAAAGTTAGGCTTCCAACATCAATTTCAATCAATGAGGGATAGAAAATTGAGATACCACAAGTCCTCACGTCCTAAGGGGAAAGTCGATTTCAGTGGAAATGATAAAGTTAGCTGACAAAGGGCAAAAAAGAAAGCCATGAAGGGTAGAGAAAAGTTAAAAAGCTAATTAGGCCACATAAAGTCACATTATTGATAGGTGTGAAAAATAAGCTCTGGGAAGACAGAAGTACAAAAACAGTATTGTTCGTGAATGTTACCAAAATGGTAAAGGAAAGCACAGTTGAAGTTGAAAAGCAGCACCTGAATGTACAACCCAGTGAGAAGTTGCCCCTTGAGGAAGTGTGTGATCTTCTGATAACATTTAATTGCAAAGGTCAGGTTTCCTTACCTCGGCCAGTAGCAGCAGGTAAAGGAATTACAGGTTAAAGAGATACAGTATCTTGTTAATCCTTGATGTTGAGAGATGAGGAGAAATGTAACTCAGAAGGGCCTATTGCCAGAAAATAAAAGTGTAGTTCGTTGAATTTATGGTGAGACAAGAATTAGTCCATTGCATAGAGTGAGGTTCGACTGACCAGTGAAAAATGGAGAAGTGGTGGTAGGAATACTGAAGGAATTTCAGCTCCAGGAATACAATGTGTCCTTGCTGACGATATTGCTGGGGGACTGGTGCAGCAAACCTTGGCTGAAAAACTAGTGGAATATCAGAAAACGTAGGCATTAATGAAAGCATATCCAGAGTTTCTTCCACAACTATAGGGTAGATTAGATTACTTACAGTGTGAAACAGGCCCTTCGGCCCAACAAGTCCACACCGACCCGCCGAAGTGCAACCCACCCAAACCCCTACATTTACCCCTTACCTAACACTACGGGCAATTTAGCATGGCTAATTCACCTGACCTGCATATCTTTGGACTGTGGGAGGAAACCGGAGCACCCGGAGGAAACCCACACAGACACGGGGAGAACGTGCAAACTCCACACAGTCAGTCGCCTGAGTCAGGAATTGAACCCGGGTCTCAGGCGCTGTGAGGCAGCAGTGCTAACCACTGTGCCACCGTGCCACCCACAATAAGACCACAAAGTTACCAGTTGAATTGGAAGGAGGAATCAAAGAATACAGGTAAGGAATTTAATAGAATTATCAAACATAATTTTTCTCCAGTGCTTGAGACAAAACAGGTGAAGGAGAAAGTCAATATTTTCAGTTCAGGCAAATTGATTTACAGACAAATGATTAAAATAAAACTGAAGCAATTGCGTCAAAAATCACACATGGAAGAAGATTCTGTGTTCATCACTAAGTGCTACAACCTTAAAATGAGATCTTGATGAGGAAATGGAGACAATCCCATAATCAGGCAGATAAGAATTGGACAGGAGTTCAACATGATGTATTGCTGAAGCGTTACAGAAAGGAGCTATTGCGGGTAGCACACGAATTAACAGTAGGAGGTCATTTATGGTTAATAAAATCTCAATATAGAATACAAGAACATTTTTACTGGCGTGGACAGCATAATGATGGAGGTAAATTTTGCCAGACATGTGCGGTTAATGGAAAATGTCAGGCAGCGATAAAACCAGCATATTTAGTTCCCATTCTTTAATTTGACAATTCTTTTTCAAGTTTTTGTTTAATTGATTGCCTAGGACGCCTGCCTAAAATAAAATGTGGGAATCAGTACTTGTTAATAATAATGGATATGTCCACTAGATTTCCAGTGGTCATTCTATTATGCATTATATCAGCTGGAAGTATTGTAAAGGAGTTGGTCAAAGTTTCCCAGATATACATGACCGACTGAGCCACAATCAAATCAAGGCTTAAAATGTACAACAAAATTATTCAAGGAAGTTATGGAAAGCTTAGGAATAAAACAATTCAAACCATTGCATACTATCCAGAATCGCAGGGAATGGGAGAAAAGTGGCATCAGACATTAAATACCATGTTGAGAGCTTATACCCAAGACTATTCAAAAGATTCGGAAAAGGGAATTCGATTTCATTTTTTTTTGCCATTGGAGATACACGAAGTAAATCAATCAAATTCGCCTCATTTGAATTAGGTTTTTGTGCATGATGGCAGAATGTCACTAAAGTTGATTAAGGAGAAATTGATGAGTCAGAATTCAGAGACCAAGTCTGCTGAATATGTGTTCCAATTTAGAGGAAGGAGAAATAGTTGACGAGACAGCATTTAGTAATCACAGCATACAATGAAAGAGGAAGCAGATAAGAAATCAAAAACTCAACACTTTGCGTTTGCTGATAAAGTTTTAGTGTTACTCCCGGTGATCTGTGCACCTTGGAAAGCCAGGGTTAGTGTATCTTATCAGATCGAAAGGAAGTTGAGTGAAATGAACTATTTCATAAGGATTCTAGACGGGAAGAATTCCCACAGACTGTATCATGTGACTATGATCAAAATGTGCTTGGCTTGGGAAGGAAAGCTAAAGGAGATTGTAACACATAGTGAATAATCAAGTTTAAAGCATTCTGAATTGAACATTCGTCAAATTAAATTTGAAAATGAGGAGTTCTTTAACAAAAACGGATTAAATTTGAGTTACCAAAGAAATCAAAAACTCACCACTTTGCTTTGGCTGATAGCAGGCTTGATGGTAAAACTGGCTAAGGTTGCATTCACCAAAGCCCATGTCACTATCTTGTAAGTACTTCCATAACTACATTTCGGTGTAAGTGTATCAAATGTACTGAAGTGGTTCTAAAACAACAACTTAACCAAAACTTTTTGAAGAGTATCCAGGATTGGATAAGATGTGAAACACACAATGGTACACATATTCCAGAAAAATATGAGAAACATGTCAGTAAAGGAATCAAGTAAATATTAGCAAAGTAAATTTGAGTGGTGACATGTCGGCAATAATTATCTGAGGGAACCAGGTTGTGACCATAAACTAAATAAACATTGAATCTCTGAATAAAAAGCTGTTCCTATTCATGTACACAACCGGGTGCTTTATAACCATTGTTCTTGTACCAGCCTCCATCAATTCTTCTGGCAGCTCTTTCACACAGCAAACTGTACGTGAAAAAGTTGCTTATTAATTCCAAATTAAATCTAACACCTCTCTCCCTAATGCTGTGCCATCTAGTTTGGGACTCCTCCAATCCATAAAAGCGACCTTCTCCATTAACCCAAACATGCCTTCATGATTTTTTAACCCTCCGTCAGAAAACCTTTCAACCTCCGAAGACCTAAGGAAAACAGCCCCAGCCTATTCAGGCTCTCCGTACTGCTCAAACTCTCCAACCTTGGCAGCATCTGTTAGCTTAGATTCACTGCAGTGTGGAAAGAAGCCTTTCGGCCCAGCAAGTCCACACTGACCCTCTGAAGAGTAACCCACGCAGACCCATATCCCTCAGAACAATGCACCTCACACGATGGTGTAATTTAGCATGACCAATTCACCTGAACTGCACATCGTTGGACTGTGGGAGGTAACCAGAGGAACCCATGCAGACACTGGGAGAGCATGAAAACTCCACACAGACAGTCGCCCGAGGCTGGAATCTGAACCCGGGTCCCTGGTGCTGTCAGGCAGCAGTGCTAACCACTAAATCACCGTGCCAGCGCAGAAACGTGGGCTCGTCTGTTCTGAACGTTTCAAGTTTCACAACATATTTCCAGTTGGAAGGAGAATAGAGTTGTATGTAATATTCCAACGTGGCCTAACCAATGTCACATACAGCCCGAAAATGACCTCCCACCTCCTATACTCAGTGCTATGATCAAAATAGAAAGCATACTATACACCTTCTTCACTATCCTGCGAATATCCAGAGGGCTGGATAATGGCCTATGTTTTTTTTCCTTTGATTAAGGTTGGAAACAGAGATAATCTGGATAATTATTCTGGAGCTCGTGAGGCTGATTTCAGGGCTGGGGAAGCTGTTAGAGAACAGACTGAGTGATCAGATTCATACACATCTGGAAGTGAATTAATTTTTAGTGATAGGCAGCATGGGTTTCTGCCGAGACATCATCTCGCATCAACCTGATTTTGTCTTCTTAAGAAGGGGATAAGACTGATTAATGAGGGAAAAGCAGTGGATGTTTTCCACATGGACTTGAAGAAGGCATTTGATAAAGTACCCACGAGAGGCTGGAACAAAATGGAGATTCTAATGAGTTCCGATGTGTGCTGATTAGATGAACGGGCTTGGTCACAGAGTTGTGGTGGAAGTGTGTTTTTTTGGAACAGAGAAAGGTAACTAGAGATATTTCGCTGAAATCAATGCTGGGATTTTTTTTTTGGATTCAGTTCATTTTAAATGATCTGAAGGAAACTGCGGGTGGGTGATCCGATTCGTAAGTTTATAGATGACACAAAAGTTGTTGCGTTTGCAGATATTTGTTAGAATTGTCAAAGGATACACCGGCAAACAGACAGATTGCCGATTTAGGTAGAGCAATGGCAGATGAAGCTTAATCCAGAAAATGTAATTTGATGCAGTATTTACAGTATTAAGTGTAGAATAAACGGCGGAACCCTTAGCGTCATTGACATGGAGAGGGATTTGGAGTAAAGGTCTCCAGACACCGTGGCCATGAAGGCATGCAACAAGCTTGCTTTCTTCGGACGCGGCATCGAAGACAGGGCAGGTGTTACAGCTTCTGTGTTTGCAGGGAAAGGTGGCATGACGATCTGGGCGTGGGGGTATATGTTGGCAGTGGATGAGGAACAGTCCAGGGTTTCCCAGAGGGAAGGCCAACAATTGAGAAGGAAATATGTGTCGGGTGCTTGGATACCGCTGGAGATGGTGGAAATTGTGGCTAATAATACCGAAAAAAATATGCCAGTCAAATTTAGCACATCGATCAAAATTATTCAAGAGAGGATCAGATGCATTTCTTTTCTGATCAGTGACTGGACAAGAATTCTCCCAATTATTTCAATGAAAAAAGAAAAGTTCTCTCTTGGACTTCACGATTGTATTCATTAGTTAACTAAAAATGATAATTTATATATTAATTGGTCATATCTGGTTATGGAAGCTTGCTTCCCTCCTCCATCTCCAATCTGCGTGTGTGTGTATACACTGTAATGAAGACACATCACTAACGCTTACATTTGCACTTTGGAGCAAAAACCACAGGCATGGACATTTTATGATAGGTGAGAAAATTCCTAAAGCCAAAGTATAAAGGGATCTGTGATTGCTAGTACAAGGTTCTCTAAAAGGTCACATGCAGGTTGAGTCCGTGGTTAAGAAAACAAATGTAATGTTGTCATTTATTTCAAGAGCTGCAAATGTGTTGCTGGAAATGCGCAACAGGTCAGGCAACATCCAAGGAACAGGAGATTCGACGTTTCGGGCATAATCCCTTCTTCAGGAATCAGTCAGACAAATAAGCCCTGAAGAAGGGCTTATGCCCAAAATAACGAATCTCCTGTTCCTTGGATGCTGCCTGACCTGCTGCGCTTTTCCAGCAACATATTTTCAGCTCTGATCTCCAGCATCAGCAGACCTCACTTTCTCCATTGATTTCAAGAGGGTTGGAACATAAAAGCAGAGATGTGCTACTATACTTTATAAAGCTATGGTTAGGCCCCATTTGGAGTACTGCGTCCAATTTTGGGCCTATCACCTTAGGAAGGACATACTGGCACTGGACCATGTCCAGCAGAGATTTACAAGGATGATCCCTGGAACGGTAGGCCTATCATATGAGGAACGGCTAAGGATCCTGGGATTGTATTCATTAGAGTTCAGAAGGTTGAGGGGAGATCTAATAGAAACTTATAAGATAAAGCATAGATTAGAAATGGTGGAGGTTGGGAAATTGTTTCCTTCAGGAGTGGCTGCAAGGACTCTTGGGTACAGCCTTACAATTAGAGGGGGCGAATTTAAAACGGAAATAAGAAGACTTTTTTTTTCAGCCAGAGGATGGTGGGCATGTGGAATTCACTGCCACGGAGCCCAGTGGAGGCCTGGACGTTAAATATCTTCAACGCAGACATTGATAAATTCTTAACCTCGCAAGGAATTAAGGGAGACAAAGAGAGTGCAGGTAAGTTGTGTTGAAATGCCGATCAGCCATGATTGAATGGCGGAGTGGATTCGGTGTATCGAATGGCCTTACCCCCACTCTGAAACTGCATAACCTTATGGTCTTACTTATTTTACAACTTTGCAAGGTCTTAGAAATACAAGAGCTCGAAAAATATCACCTTGTGAGATGCGTGTTGTGCTGCAATCAAATTCTAAGACTTGTTTAGCTTTAGTGCTTTAAAACTTCAATCAAATCGTAATTTAGTGGAATACTGGCCTCGTTTGAGATGCTTCATTGATTGTGTGGAAAGAACGTTGAAAGCACAGTTTTGAATTTAAAACAATGGGAATGCCTCCCGCAAGTGATGCCACGGAAGTACCTTCTTATTTACAGCATAGGTCAATATCCTGCAACTTACCTTGTTTTGATTTGAACAGAATTTATTATTTTGTTGTTGCTTCGACATTTTATTTGGAACCGATGGGGCGTTTGTGAATATAAATCCAGAATTCAAAGTCTTAGATTAGACAATTGAATTAGATAACGAAAATGAGCATTTCTGTGTATACAGCACGCATTCACAGAGAGCACTCATTCATAGAGGCACTAGTGCACTTATATCAACTGATTTCTCTCAGAAATTTGTTCACACTTTGTGCTGTCGAATGAAAAGAACAGAAGTTCACGTTTGTACCTAGAGATAACCATTGCCATCACCAACAAAAATATCTTCGTAACAGAGCGAATATTTCTTTGAAGTTTGCTAAATTTCATTCTTGCATCTCACTTTTTCGGATTTGACTTCTGAGTCCTAGCTCTCAACAATGAGCCACCGCTGGTAACTGCACTCCAAGATGAACCTTTACCATCAACTACTACCCTCTGTCTTCTTCCAGCCAGCCAATTCCTAATCCAAACCTCCAACTCACCCTCAATGCCATACCTCCGTATTTTTTGCAGTAGCCTACCATGGGAAACCTTATCGAACGCCTTACTAAAATCCATATACACCACATCTATCGCTTTACCCTCGTCCACCTCCTTAGTCACCTCAAAGAATTCAATAAGGTTTGTGAGGCATGACCTGCCCTTCACAAAACCATGCTGACTATCCTTGATCACATTATTCCTATCCAGATGTTCATAAATCCTATCCCCGACAATTCTCTCTAAGACCTTGCCCACAACAGAGGTAAGACCGGCCTATAGTTACTTGGGTTATCCCTACTCCCCTTCTTAAACAAGGGAACCACATTTGCTATCCTCCAGTCTTCTGGCACTATTCCTGTAGACAACGAGGACATAAAAATCAAGGCCAATGGCTCTGCAATCTCTTCCCTTGCTTCCCAGAGAATCCTAGGATAAATGCCATCAGGCCAAGGGGACTTATCTATATTCACCCTTTCCAGAATTTCCAACACCTCTTCACTACATATCGTAAAACCATCCATTCTAATTAATTGTGACTCAATATTCACACCAGCAACAATGTCCTGTTCCTGAGTGAATACTGAAGAAAAGTATTCATTCAGTGTCTCTCCAATTTCTTCAGCCTCCATACGCAACTTCCCACTACTATCCTTTACTGGACCTATTCCTACCCTAGTTATTCTTTTGTTCCTGACATACCTATAGAAAGCCTTTGGGTTTTCCCTAATCCTACCAACCAAGGAATTTTCATGTCCCCTCCTTGCTGCTCTTAGCTCTCTCTTTAGATCCTTCCTGGCTACCTTATAACTCTCAATCCCCCCAATTGAACCTTCACACCTCATCTTTACATGGGCCGCCCTCTTCCCTTTAACAAGGGATTCCAATTTCTTATTAAACCACGGCTCCCTCACACGACTCTTTCCTCCCTGCCTGACAGGTACATACTTATCAAGGACACTCAATAGTTGCACCTTGAACAAGCTCCACATATCGATTGCACCCTTCCCTTGAAGCCTACTTTTCCAAGCCACACATCCGAAGTCATGCCTCACCGCATCCTAATTTCCCTGCACCCAGCTATAACTCTTGCCCTGCAGTGCACACTTATCCCTCTCCATCACTAAAGTAAAAGTCACCGAATTGTGCTCACTGTCCGCAAAGTGCTCGCCTACCTCCAATTCGATACCCAGAACCAAATCCAATATGGCCTCACCTCTTGTTGGCCTGTCTACAAATTGTGTCAGGAAACCCTCCTGCACACGTTGGACAAACACCGACCCATCTAACGTACTCGAGCTATAGCTTCCCCAGTCAATATCTGGAAAGTTAAAGCCCCCATAACAACCAACCTATTACTTTCACTCTTCCCCTGAATCATCCTCGCAATCCTTTCTTCTATGTCTCTAGGACTATTAGGAGGCCTGTAGAAAACTCCTAACAGGGTGACCTCACCTTTCCTATTTCTAAGCTCAGCCCAAACTACCTCAGATGGCGAGTCTTCATCCATCGTCCTTTCCACTGCTGTAATAATATCTTTGATAAGCAATGCCACACCTCCGCCTCTTTTACCCCCAGCTCTGACCCTACTAAAACATTTAAACCCTGGAACCTGCAACAGCCAATCCTGTCCCTGTTCTACCAATGTCTCCGTAATAGCCACAACATCGAACTCCCAGGTACCAACCCACGCTGCAAGTTCATTGAAGTAGGTAGAACCGGGCAGTGCGGGTTTCCTGGACCATGAGGTTGGATGCTGTGGGTGGAAGATCTTCTGAGGTGATGAGGTTCTGTATGGTCTGGGAGATGATGGTTTGTTGATGGGAGGTGGGAGCTGAAAGTGTGTTGCTGGAAAAGCGCAGCAGGTCAAGCAGCATCCAAGGAGCAGGGGGGTCGACGTTTGGGACTGAGGTCTTCTTCAGGAATGAGGAAAGTGTGTCCAGCAGGCTAAGATAAAAGGTAGGGAGGAGGGACTTTGGGGACGGGCGTTGGAAATGCGATAGGTGGAAGGAGTCAAGGTGAGGGTGATAGGCCGGAGTGGGAGTGGGGGCGGAGAGGTCAGCAAGAACATTACAGCTTAGGAAGACGGTGCTGAGTTCGAGGGATTTGACTGAGACAAGATGGGGGGAGGGAAAATGAGGCAACTGGAGAAATCTAAGTGCATGACTTGTGGTTGGAGGGTTCCTCGGCGGAAGATGAGGCGCTCTTCCTCCAGCCATCGTGTTGCTAAAGTCTGGCGATGGAGGAGTCCAAGGACCTGCATGTCCTTGGTTGAGTGGGAGGGGGAGTTGAAGTGTTGAGCTACAGGGTGGTTGGGTTGGTTCGTTCAGGTGTCCCAGAGCTGTTCCCTGAAACATTCTGAAAGTAGGCGGCCTGTTTCCCCAATATAGAAGAGGCCACATCGTGTGCAGCAGATGCAGTAAATGATGTGTGTGGAGGTGCAGGTGAATTTGTGGCGAATATGGAAGGATCCTTTGGGGCCTTGGAGGGAAGTAAGGGGGGGTGGTGTGGGTGCAAGTTTTGCATTTCTTGCGGTTGCAAGGGAAGGTGCCGGGAGTGGAGGTTGGATTGGTGGGGGATGTGGACCTGACGAGGGAGTCACGGAGATAGTGGTCTTTTCGGAATGCTGATAGGGGAGGGGATGGATATATATCTCTGGTGGTGGGGTCTATTTGGAGGTGAACTTTAATCCCACCAATTCCAATGGCCTGTATGCCAGCCGTATGCTCAAGAACATTGTCTTTCTCCTCGATAACATTGTCTTGTTACTGACGAAAAATGTTGATTTAGCACTTCCCTATCTCCTCGGACTCTACGCACAACTTCCCACTACTATCGTTTTTTGGTCCTTGTCTCACACTCGTCATTCGTTTATTCCTGATAAAACGAAAGAGTACCTGAGGGTTTTCAATGATCCACTCGGTCAATGACCTATTAGGTCCCCTCCCGTCTGTTCTTAGCTCTCTCTTTTGGTATTTCCTGGCTAACGCCTCAGTCTCAAGCTCCCTGAGTCTTCGCATCTCATCCTGGCATAAGCCTTCTTCTTCCTCTTGACAAGAGCTTTAACCTCTTTAGTAAACCATGGCTCCCTCGTTCGACTACTTCCTCCCTGCTTGACAGGTACATCCTTACCAAGGGCATGCTATAGTTGTTCCTCGACTAACCTCCGAAGTTCAATTGTGCCCAACCCCTGCAGTTTCCTTCCCATGCTGTGCATCCTAACTCTTTCCTAATTGTCTTCACCCCAGCTATAGCTCTTGCCCTGTGCTATATAACCGTCCCTTTCCATCACAAAATAAACATAACCGAATTGTTTTTTACTGTCAAAGTGCTCACCTACCTCCAAATCTAACAACTAGCCGGGGTCATTACCCAGTACCAAATCGAATGTGGCCTTTCCCCTTTTGGCCTGTTTACATACTTTGTCAGGAAACCTTCCTACACACATTAGACAAAAACTGACCCAAATAAATTCCTCGAACTACAATATTCACAGACTTATTTGGAAATGTAATGTCCCCCATAACAACGACCCTGTTACTCTTACTCTGTTCGAATATCATCCTTGCTATCCTTTCTTCTACATCTCGGAAATTTTCTGTCTCAAGTATTTTTTAAATATATTTCAAGTACTTCTTTACATTTGCCCTCATCTTCTCAGCCAATACTAACACGCGCCCCCTTTTCATTTCCTTAATTTCATTTTTCAGTAAACTCCATTATTGCCTGAACACCTCTGGAGATTTCCTTTATCTCTGCAGTCTTTTCCAGGGCTGTGGCTCCTTCTTTATTTCTGGTCAAAGCTTAAATATCTCATGTCATCCAGGTTTCCCTATTCCTGTTTATTTGTCTGCAAATAAACTAATCCGAACAACCCCTGAAATCTCCTGCAATGCAACTGAATTCGACTTGCCCAAATTTAGAAATTGAACCTGTGAAACAGGCTTCTCCCTCTCCATATATATTTCAAAATTAATAGAACAACGGTGACTGCTCCCAAAGTGCTTCACGGCTGTCACTTCCATCGCCTGTCCTACACTATTCCCCAACAGTATTTCGAGGTTTGGCCATTTCCGAATTTGACCCTCAATATACTGCTTGAGGAAGTTTTCTTTGAATGCACTTAAAAGATTCCACCCCATCTAATCCTTGGGGAATCTTTTTATGTTGGAAGGCCACATTATGTTAGTTGTAATCTAATAAGGCCGCATCCAAGAAACTTCAATTATATAAATGTTGATACGGTTAGACTGTGTAACTATTCTCAAATTTCATTTCAAATGGAAACCACGTGCACTGTTGTCATAGGTTGATAGACACTGGTGTACTGGATCCCCACAGGGTCTCACCAACCAGCCTTGGGCGGTAGTAGCAACAGTCAGGCGGGGAAGAGGACATGCATTCTCGACTCACATTATAACAAAATCATGAGCATAGCAGGTGTCGAAATAACCCTTATGACTTTCCAAGTTTTTAAATTGTGGTGGTCAGTCTGTGAGGATTATTTCGTTGAATTTTATTTTACTCTCAGGTATTTTAAATACATTAATTTAAAGATTAAAATAAGAATAATAAAGGACAAAAAACGCATATTTATAAAATATAAAAAAATTGTTCTGCAAAATTTGGATTCATTCAAAAGGCAACACCCAATGGTCTCCTGTTACATTTTTGTTGCATTATTGCACCATCTCGATCACACAAATGTTATAATAACTGACACCTAACATCATTCTCCCTTAATTAGTTTCGTTTGTCACATCATATAAAATAATTTTGTATTTCTAACGTAAAAGGAATCTGCTTCTGTGTCATATAAAAATATGTCATAATATCTATTCTGCCATTTACTGTTGGCGTGCTGCAATATAAGTTCAACTGTTTTTTGCCATTCGTCCTGTTTTGGTAATTGCAATTGTACATAATCATCATGGTTCTAATCGAATATTATTTGTTAATAACAATGCTGCTGGTGGTAAATTGTCAACAAGAGTACGTTATGGTAAAGCAAATACCTATTTTGGTAAATAAATATCATGTGTATGAACATTTATACTGCGGAACAATTTAGCTGTAGCACTGTTGTGTTAATGTCACTTACTCTCGGTGAATTTTCAAATTGTGATCACAGTGTTTTCTCGGACTACAGTGCGTTACAACACAGGGGCAGCCCTCCCACAGGATGGCATAGTAGTTAGCACTGCTATTTCACAACACCAGCAACCCGTGTTGAATTCCCGCCTCAGGCGACTCTCTGTGTGGAGTTTGCACATTCTCCCTGTGTCTGTGTGGGTGTGCTCCAGTTTCCTCCCACAGTCCAAAAATGTGCAGGTTAGGTAAATTGTCCCAGCTCAATTGCCCGTAGTGTTAGGTGAAGGGGTAAATGTGGGAGCATGGGGTCTGGGTGAGTTGCGGATCAGTGTGGACTTGTTGGGCCTCGGGGCCTGTTTCCACAATGTATCTAATTACATTTAAAATCAGCAATATAGGAATGATTTATCCCATGCAGAAATCTGTAAAAATCGAGTGGCCAAGAAATATTTTAAGTACAATATAAGCAACATCATTTCTTAAAGTATAACAGATAATAACTGACTAACCAGTATTTACAATTTCTTTCTCTAACCAACCTTTAGTTCCCTTCTCTAAAACTAGTCCGATAAAACTCCCAAATACAATTTACAAAAGAACACTTAGTATCGCAAAACCAGGCAGCTGTAGGCTCTTCTCTTCTGATCTTCCTGTGTCTTCTTTTCTCCTTGATAGGAATTTCTGCGTTGATGGTTACTGATTGAAAAGGGACTTTTAAGAGAGAACTAATTTCAAGAAGTCTGTTCACATGCTGGGTCGTAGCAGGTCTCCTCCCAACTGTTCACTTTTTCACCTGGTCTTATCCTCCAGAGCATCGGATTGTGTTAGTGGCTTTTAAGATTGTCAAAATACTCAATTGAAATTTGATTGGAAATTAGTATTTTTCTTCTATTGAGGTATAATTAAAACTGATTGGCCGGATTCGAATTTGTTTTTGTCTCAAGACAAAGAATTACTCGAGTTGTTCAACCCAGTGTTACGTACATTGTTGTGTTATAGAGAATATGTAATGCTGTCCAGTTGATCTGTTGCCTTTTATTCTCTTAAAGGTATACCCACTGATCTTCACAGCACAATTATAACAGCAATTGATTCAAAATCGATTGGCTTTCACCAATGAATAATTCCCGCGGAATAAATGAACGAATTTCCAAAAGTGACATTATTAAGCACGGCACATTTGACAAATAGTAAGAGAGAGAGAGAGAGAAAAGGGGAGTGAGATAGAGTGTGTGAGAGGTAGAGTCGGGGTGGGGGGTGGGAAAGATGACGTTTTAGTTGACTTTGACTGAACAGTGGGATGTTTCTCCTAATTCACAGGGCATAGTTCTTCTTCAGTGTTAACTGTTGATGATGTGTCCAAGTATTCGACCGTTGATTGTGGTGTTTCCTCTCTCAAGACCACAGGGCAAGCCTTTTCACATCACCACCGTTTTCCTCATATTAGATGAAGCACCAGAATTGGTGGAATCTCTAATATGTAATTCATAATGCTTAATTACAAATATCCATTACGGAGAGTAGTTCAGATCTAACACTGATAACCTAATCAGGAAATAGAAATGTTTATACTTTGTTTGATGGTAATAGCGGGGAGGTAACGTGGAGAGATTGGGAGATTATCCGGCAAGCATGATCTCAGCACCTAGTGTTGCATTGTTGCAGATGGACACTGAATATCCGACTGTAATAATAGCTGAAGAGGTTCGGGTACTGCACAGGCAAAGGAATGTTTACAGACCTTGCAACTTTTGCACCGAGGAAAGGTTATGAATAATTATAATTGCAGTGGCATTGCCAACGTTAAACCCTGCTGCCAAATAAAATTAAGTAGTCTCATTTCAGCTTAGTTCAATCAAACAAGGTTGACCTTGTGCGTTTTCTCATGCATCTCCTTGGATCTACAAAGATCATCTGTGCATAAACATGCATTACATGATGTTACATTTACTTATTTTTGCTTCCCTCAGTACTTGTTCTGATGACTGAAGGGCAAAAGAATTTAGCATCATGTTTGTACATTTGCAAAGTATGAGGGTAGCTATAAGAATGTCTGCAGTCACATTTCAAGGAGTGAACAGTTTGAATTAATCCTGGAAATGACACACGTGCATCCTAAGTGCATTAGTTTTTTTTCACACATAGTTTTACTCTGAACATCTTCGATGGTTTAGTACTTATCAACAACAGTTGTTTCTAGAGATCTCTTTTACTGCTTTTGTGTTAATTTTCTGTTGGACTTGATATTCCTGTGTTGCAGTGGATGTCAATTCGATTTTTTTTCCCTTTGGCCTCTTTTAGATGTCAATTGACGACTGTGCACCATGCTCTTATTGATATGCTATATACTTAACGGGGATCACTGTGTTAAAATCGATCAATACTTGTCCATAGGATAAAACAAAGCAAACAACATTCTTTGACTGTTATAAGCATTCACTTCAAACAGTATTATAGAAAACAGATAGATGGAGAGTCGAAACACTAACTCCTTTATCCTTTTCTTCCAACCATTCGCTCATCCCCACTCTGTTCCAGCGAATGTAGCAGTGGCCATAGTTCTACTTCGAAGGAGGTGTGGTCTTTCCGAATGTGTTACCTATTAACTGCTGTCCGTGGTGATGACAGACCTCCTCGTCATGGTCAATGCATTTATACTAAACAGAATTGCTTCTGTCTATTTCCCATCCAGTTACCTGCTTGTAACGCCAGTGTGTGTAGTGCGTATTGTATTAATATTTGTCGCCATTGATAGCTCTGTCTGGTTAACTGTCGCTTTCACCTTTGATCGTTTTATGGCAATTTCTAGTCAAAAGTTGAAAACGAAATACTGGACAACGAACGTGACTGCGTGGGTGAGAGGGATCGTTTCTGCATTTGCCATCCTTAAAAACGTCTTCAAATACTTTCAACTTGAAGCCAACTTGCAGCAAATATTCATTCTGCAATCTCAGTCATGAGCTCAATTTTCACCAGACACATAATGACGTGTCCCTTTAACAACACAACTTAGACATGTAATTTTCATTATTAGTTTCATTTTTGTCTGTTGGAGCTGCATTGAAAAATTGCTAAAGTTACTGCATATTAAAATAATTAATTATATTTGAGGGATAACCTCGTAGTAGTTTAAAACATCATGAGGGAACATTTTTCAGGGAAATAGTCATGTCTTGTCCCCAATTTGGGAAAGTCGAAAACTAGAGGATAATGATTGATGGTCAAAGGGGCAAGGTTTAAAGGAGACGCAGTGGCAACGTTTTTCCACAGAAAGTGGTGCATGTATGGAATAAGGTGCCCGAGGAAGTACACTTAAAAGGCATCTGGATCGGCATTTGAAAAGGAAGGGTTCAGTGGAATATGACCCAAATGCTGGCAAAGGAGTCTGAATTAATTTGAGACATCTGGTTGTTTGGAATATGTTGGACCATAGAGTCTGTTTCCTTGCTCAATATCTCTATGACTGAATATTTTCATTCTATTCATTTCTAACTCCTTTGAGCGGCAGAATGACAAGCGCGTGTCTCATTGTACTGATTCTGAGTGGGTGATTGGGATCTTCCCCACCCTGTGTAACAGTATCGTAGGGGGCAGTGAAAGAACCACACATGGGTTTGGTACTGGTTTCACATTTGTTTTGGTCATTTCGATCAATGAAATACATGCGAATTGTAGAAGGCGTGGTTAACAAGTTTATGGATGACACCAAGATTAGTTATATCATGGAAGGTGAAGAAAGTTTTATCATATTACAAATAAATCTTTGTCAATTGCATTAGTGAATCATACAGTTGTACAGCAAGGAAACATATCCTTTGGTCGAAATCATTCATGCTAAGTACAGTTCGTAAATTAATTTAGGTTCATTTGCTAGCGTTGTCCCCTATCCCTCCCAACCCTTCCTATTGGTCTATCCATCCAGAGACATTGTAAATGTTGTAATTGCACCAAGCTTCACCACTTCTTCTGGCAGTTCATTGTACACAAGCGCCATCCTCTGTGTGAAAATGTTCTCCCATGGACCCGATCAAACCTTGTCCCTCACACCATTAATCTATGTCCTCTACGATTGGTCTCACCTTCTCTGTGGAAAAGACATTAACTACTTACCCTATCCATGCCCGTCATGATTTCATAAACCTCCAGAAGGTGCAAGTTTTACTCTAACCAACACAAATGACTGAGCTTTCAATTATCCTGGGACTCAATTCTGTAGTTCAATGCTGACACCTCCTCCTACTCGATCAAATCACAATTCTAAAATCAGTTTAATCAACTTGTTCACAGATATTATAAAACACCTCTGTGGGATTTCAATCCAGACATATAGGTCGAGAAATAGGCACACTACCATCAATCATAAATAGACCCTAAGGGTGCAACATTATTCTCCTGTGTCTTTGTTCAACAATCTGTTCTGACATACTCTGACATACCTCGACAACAGGCAGGACTTGAATCCAGACCTTCTGATCCAGAGCTACGGACGCTATCACACAAGTTAAGAAACTGGAATCGAATCCACAGCTCTGAGTCAGAGACAGTGGCACTATCCACGACACAAAACCTAAACCATGCTCAGAGTTTGGGTTGCGTTTAAAATGTAAGCTTTCTGCTCGATATGGATTCATCAAAATCTGGAAACATTACTGAATAACACAAATTAATGAATGATATCGTTGAAAGATGCAAGGCACTTACTCAGCTCTTAGAATGTCGAGTGTATGTGCTCTGCCTTTCAATTACTTCGTTAGGATTTCCAGCTTCAGTGGCTATTATCAGTAGCAGCAATATTAGGGGGAGGGGGTAGAAAAGCCTGCAGTCGCATTCTGCACTGTGAAGGACTCGAATAGATAGTATTACTGAACGCCAGTGACCAAGAAAGACCATAATTTCTGTGTCCAAAACAGCGATCAATATTTCTCACCTGTAACATGTGAATGGTCTTTAAATAAAACCATTAAATGATAAAAGGTAACTGATTACTTTCCAACCTCTCTTACCCAAACTATCACTCACTGGGATGAAGAATGGCAGGTGGAGTTTAAATTCAATAAATGCAAGGCATTGTACTTTCGTAAAACAACCAAGTGTAGGATATATACAATTAAATGTCTGGATTTTGATAATGATGTAGAATAGAGGTACCTCACAATTTAGGCGGAATTATTTGAAGTCTGGGTCACATGTAGACAGGGTGTTTAAAAAGGCGTTTGGTTTACTTATCTTCATTCCTCTGACCTTTAAGGGCAGGATTTGTGACGTTATGTTCAGGTTGTACAGAATTTCCGTGAGGTATCTTCTGGAGTATTATGTGCAGTTCTAGAATATATGATGAAGCCGGGGGGTGGGGAGAAGGGGGGCTCTGAAGGGATTTGTCAGGATGTTGTGGGGATCGGAGTATTTGAAGTATCAGAAAAGGCTAAATAGAGTGAGACCTTTCCCTTTAGAGTATAGGAGGTTACGAGGTGACCTTATCGACATTTATATGACAATGTGGAGCATAGACAATGTTGAATGGCATGTCCTTTTCGCGAGGTTGGGGAATTTCAAGACGGGGAGACACTTTGAAGATGAAAGGTGAAAGCTTTACTGTCGACATAGAGCATGGAGATGCACAGCATGGGAACAGACCCAGCTATCAAACTCGTCCCTGCGGACCAGATATTCAAATTAACGTAGTCCAACATGCCAGCATTTGACCAATATCGTTCTAAACCACCTCTATTCATGTCTCCTTACGAATGCCTTTTGAATGTTTGCCATGACTTGGATGTGCCAGTGTAGGACTGGGGTGAACAAAGTTAAAAATCACACAACGCCAAATTATTGTGCAAAAGCAATTCAGAAGCACTGGCTTTTGAAGCCCTGCTTCTTCGTCAGGTGGTTGTCGTGGTAAAAATAATGCTTACACAGTTTATAGCTGAAGGAGTCCAGTGCGATGGCACTGCATAACATATCCATTTATGTGCCTTTGTGTGCATGAATTCATCCGTGTATGTGCATGTGTGTTCGCATGTCTCTGTGTATTTGGGTGGAGTGTAGGTGACTCTCTGTGTGTGTTGTCTGCATTCGTGTGTATTTGTGGATATGTGTCTGTGACAGTGAGTGTGTCTGTTACTGTCTGTGCATTTGTGTGTATATGTACACCTGTGTGTCTATGTTGGTGTATGCATGTGTGCCTGTGTGTGGTGTGCGTGTATGTGTGGTCTGTGAGTACATCTATGTCTGTACGTTTATGTGGCTGTGTGTGCACCTCTGTGGGTGTGTGCGTGGGTGTGGCTGTACCTGTGGTGTGTGTGTCTATGCATGTGCTTGTGTCTGGTTGTAGGTGCGTGTTTGCATGTTTGTATATGGTGTGTGGGAGCCGTGTATGTGTACACATCCATGTGAGTGTGTATGTATATATACAGAGATTAGATTAGATTGCTTACAGTGTGGAAACAGGCCCTTCATCCCAACAAGTCCACACCGACCCGCCGAAGCGCACACACCCAAACCCATTCCCCTGTGTTTATCCCTGCACCTAACACTAGATGGAATTTAGTGTGGCCAATTCACCTAACCTGCACATTTTTTTTTGGTTTGTTGGAGGAAACCAGAGCGCCCGGAGGAAACCCACGCAGACACGAGGAAAATGTGCAAACTCCACACAGTCAGGCGCCTGAGGCGAAAAGTGAGCCCAGGTCTCTGGCGCTGTGAGGCTGCAGTGCTCACCACTGTGCCACCACTGTGCACAGGAACATATTTATCTGTTTGTGTGCGTAGGTCTATGTGTATCTGTGAGTCGATTTCTCTGTGTGTTTTTGGTGTACCTGTGAGTGTACCTTTATCTCTGTGTGTCTGTGAGGTTGTCGGTGGGTCTGTTTGTGTGTGTATGTCAGTATGTGTGTGTGACTCTGTTTTTGTATCTGTCCGACTGTGTGCGTCTCACTGTCCACGTTTGTGCGCAAACGTGTGTATGTGCCTGTGTCTGTGTGTGTGTGCCTCTGTGTGTGTGTGTGTGTGTGTGTGTATGTGTATGTGTATGTCTGTTGGTATGTCTGTGAGCATGTGTGATATGCGTGCCTGTGTGTCTGTGTGGAGAGAGGAAGCTTGATCTGGTGTTTATAATGAAGCAAGCCAAGTGTTTGATGTAGTTGCAGGTGAGCACTTTGTGGTGAGTTATCATAATTCAGTTACGTTTAGTTTAGCGATGGAAAGATGAAGGTACATGCCAAAGGTCAAGAGTTATCGGTGGGCCAAGGCAAATTACGATGCGATTATGCAAGAATTAGGATGCATAGAATGGGGTAGCAAAATGCATGGGATGCAGACAATGGAAACGTGGAGCTGTTTTAAGGAACAGACATTGCGTGTACTTGGTAGGTATGTCCCTGTCAGGCAGGGAGGAAGTGATAAAGTAAGGGAACCGTGATCGACTACAGAAATTGCATCTCTTGATAAGCAGAAGAAGGAGGTGTATGCGTTGATGGGGCAAAATGGTTAAAATGAGGCGTTGGAGAGTTAAAGATCAGCTGGGAAGGATTTAAAGAGAGAGTTAAAAAGAGCAAAGAGAGGAAATGAGCTGTCTTTAGCAAATAGAATAAAACAAAACCCTAAAGATTTCTAAAGGTATGTGATGAATAAAAGGGTGACTAGGGTAGGAATAATGCCAGTGAAAGATAGAAGTGGGTAGTTGAGTATGGACCCTGTGGTTGTCAGAGTGTTGCTAAATGAACATTTTTCATCGATTTTCATTCAGGAAAATAAAAAAAATATGGAGACCAATGAGATGCGAGATATTAAACTAGAACGGATCGAGGTTAGTTACGAACAGGTATTATCAATTCTAGAAGGAGTGAAAGTAGACAAGTCCCCTGGACTGGATGGGATTGTTGCGAGGGTTCTCTGGGAGGCTAGGGAGGAGAAAGCAGAGCCTTCGGTTTTGATATTTGAGACGCATTGTCTACAGGTTTAGTACCAGAAGACTGGAGGATTGCAATTGTTGTGCCCTTGTTCAAGAAGGTCAGTGGAGATAACCCAGGTAATTATAGGCCAGTGAGTTTTCCTTCTGTTCGAGGAGATATTTTGGAAAGGACTATAAGAGATAAGGTGTACAATCTTCTAGCAAGCAAAAAGTTGATTCCAGATAGACAACATGGTTTTATCAAGGGCAAGTCGTGTCTCACAAACCTCATTGAGTTTTTTGAGAAGGTGACCAAGCATGTAGATGAGGGTAGGCCAGTTGACTGGCATACATGGACTTCTGTAAAGCCTTTGATAAGGTTCCGCATCACAGGCAGTTGGAGAAGATGCAAGTCATGGAATTGAGGGTAATTTAGCAGTTTGTAGTAGAAATTGGATTTCTTAATGAAGGCAGTGAGTGGTGTTTGATGGAAAATATTCAGCCTGGAGTCCAGTTACTAGTGGTGTTCCACAAGGATCTGTTTTGGGATCACTGCTGTTTGTCATTTTCATAAGTGAGTTAGACGCAGGCATAGGTGGATGGATTAGGAATTTTGCAGATGACACTAAATGCGGTGGAGTAGTGGACAGTTTGGAAGAATGTTACAGGTTGCTGGGGGACTTGGATAAACTATAAAACTAGATTGAGAGGTAAAAAATGGAGTTCAATGCAGCGAAACGTGAGGTGATGTCCTTTGGGAAGAACAACAGGAAGGAAAGATTCTTGGGAAAGTGGATGTGCAGAGGGATCTTGAAGTCCATGTATGTCGATCACTGAAAGTTGCCACCCAGGTAGATATTGCTGTTAAGAAGGTATACGGTATGTTAGGTTTCATTCGGAGAGGGATTGAATTCCAGAGCCACAATATCATGCTGTAAATATACAAAACACAAGTGCGGCCACACTTGGAAAAATGCATACAATTCTGGTCGCCATATGTCGGGTAGGATGTGGAAGCAGAGGAGATTTACCAGGATGTAGCCTGATCTGCAGGGAAGGTCTTATGAGGAAAGGCTGAGATATTTTGGTCTGTTCTCTTTGGAAAGAAGAAAGCTAAGAGGGGATTTGATAGAGGCATACAAGATGATCAGAGGATTAGATAGGGTAGGATGATGATTCCAGCTTGTTCCAAGGCGCATAACTACAAATTGAGGGGTGATAGATTTAAGACAAATGTCAGAGGCAGGTTATTTACTCAACGAATTTTAAGGATGTGGAATACCCGACATGTGAATATAATCAACTCAGCCACATGAGGGTGATTTGAACAACTTGCATTAGCACATGGATGCTGATGGGATAGTGCAGGGGATTGCGCTGAGAAGAGTTCACAGTTTGGTGCAACTTCAAGGACCAAAAGGCCTGTTTTCCGCTGTATTGTTCTATGTTCTATGTTACAAGCTCTATGTTCTATGTGTGTCAGTATGTGTAGTGTGTGTCTGTGTATTGTGTGTATATGTCTTTGTCTGTGGTGTGTCTGTCTGTGGGTGGTGTCTGTATACGTCTATGTGTCTGTCGATATGTGTGTGTCCCTCTGTGTCTGTGTCAATGTGTGTATGGTGTGTATGTCTGTGTGTCTGTGTGTGCGTGTGTGTATCTCTGTGCGATGTGTGTATGTCTGTGTGATGCATGTGACCCTCTCTATCTCTCTATTGATGATGTTGTGAGTTACCGTTTTCTCTCTCTCCCTCAACAAGGTGGTGGGATGTTGGTGCAGAGCTGAGACTTTCACAATTACAGAAAGCTCAGCAGGTCTGGTAACATCTGTGGCGAGAAATGCAAGTTAACGTTTCGGATCGAGTGACCCTTCCTCTGTACTTAGTCAGGGAGACGTTTCATCACTTTAAACACCACAGAAACTCCCAGACCAGCCCCACAAAAGTACATAGATACACTGACATGAATACAGACGCATAGGGACTCAAATAAAGGCACTGCCACGAACACAGACACGGAAAGTCTGTCAGTATTTATTTTGCTCCATTGTAAATTGCCAACATTTCACTCAGTGTGTCTGGTGTGTGTCAATATTTCGGTCTTTCCTTGGGGCGTGTATCAGTATTACACTTGCTCGTACTAGTGAGTGTGGCTGTATTTATGTGGAGTGTGACTGAAGAACAATTTTAATATTTACGGGGGAAAAAAGAATGGAAGATTTGTAAAATGTGTGTAGGACAATGTGGAACTCCAACAGATGAGCAAAACGGTGTGATATATGGCAGATCAGGATCAGTACAGAGCAGTATGATGTGATGCTTTTTCGTCAGAAGAGCTTTGAAAGACAATAGAAAACATGTTGCCCATAAACGGGACATAGGAGCAGAGGGTGCTGCGTATATGTTTTCACATATTATTTACGATTGTGTATGGAATGACTTGTCAGAAGTAGTAGTTAAGGCTGGTACAATTGCAACATTTAAGAGGCATTTGGATGGATATATGAATGGGAAGGGTTTGGAAGGATATGAGCCAGGTGTTGGCAGGTGGGACTAGATTGGGTTGGGATAACTGGTCGGCATGGACGGGTTGGGCGGAAAGGTCTTTTTCCATGCTGTACATCCCTATAACTCTACGACACTGTCAGGACCATTGGGAAGAGCAGTGCATATCACAGATTAGTTTCACCTTCTGAAATGTTTACAGGAGGATGTGTAGGAGAGAACTTCCGTGCTCCCCAATTGGGAGGTAGTGGAGACGATGCATTATGAGCTGACCCTCTTGGCCACCAACACCGTGGATATTCTATTTGTGCGATCACAACACAAAAGGGAGATGGCATCAGGACCATGGCTTCTAACTTGTGACTGGAGAAACAGAACCGACTGTGGATTTAAAGTGAGAATTGCATTTCGCTGTGCACTGCTCCTTACTCAGTTGGTGAGAGGGAGATGTTTCAGATATTCCACATGAGTCGTCCAGGTCCTCTCTGGCCCATTTCAGGCTTCTCTTCACATGGAGGTGGGAGGGGAGTGAGGGAACGGATATCGGGAACTCCACTAGCTGCTTGGCCCTTTTTTTATTGTATGCTGTTTCTCCTGGAATGGGAGAAAAAGAGGGATAGTGTGTGGGTCAGAGTGGGTGGCCTTGGTGAGACCGTCCCATCTGTGAATAACTGGTCAGATCTACGCCACTCAACAACTCACCCTCCTCTCCTGCTACCCTACTCTGCCACGGCAGGAATTGCAAAACCTGCGCCCACACCACACCCTTCACCTCCATCCAAGGCCCCAAAAGAACTGTCAACATCCATCATCTGCACATTCAAAAATCTCATTTATTGTATCTGTTGCTCCCGATGTGGTCTCCTCTACATTGGGGATACGGGACGCCTTCTCGCAGAGTGCTTAAGGGAACATCTCCGGGATACCCGCACCAATCGATCCCACTGTCCCGTGGGCCAAATTTCAATTACCCCTCCCACTCTATCGAGGACATGCAGGTCATGGACATCCTCCACCACCACCCGCCCTCACAACCAGACATATGGAAGAAGAACTCCATGTATTCTGCCTCGGAACACTTCAATTCTATGGCATCAATTTGGACATGACCAGTTTCTACATTTTCCCTCCTCCCACATACCCGAGTTCCAACATTCCAGCTAAGAACCATCTTCATGATCTGTACTAACCTGCCAATCTCCCTTCGCCCCACCCTCCTCTCTCACCATTCACTTTCATCAAAACATCCTTCCACCTCTTGTATTCTTGCCTATCTTTTCTCCAGTCCCACCCCCTCCCATTTATTTCTCCACCCTGGAGGTTCCCTGTCTTCATTCCTGATGAAGGACGTTTGCCCCTCAACACCAGGGACGTACTTTGTAACTCTTGTCTGCATCCTTTCAAGTTTAACAGCATTTTTTTTCCTTGAACAGGAGACAACAATTAAATTCAATGTTACAGAAGTGGCAGAACCTGGTGTATCTACCAGTTGGTGTCCTTCTTCAAAGATCGTAATTTCCCCTCACACTTGTTCGACAATGCCCGCCAGCGCGTCTCATCCACTTTCCACATTTCTGTCCTCGAATCCCACCGCTAGCAACGCAACAAGGAAAGAACACGCCTGTTTCTCAAGATCCACCCTCCTAACATCCAGTTAAAATGCAATATCCTCCACCATTTGCCAAACCTGCAAAGACAACACACCACCAGTGATAAATGTCTTTCCCTACCCCATCTGCGTTCCATAAAGAACACTCCCTCCCCGAATCCCTTGTCAGAAACACGACACCCCAACAAACCATTCACGTCTCCCGGCAACTTCCCCTTCCACGCAAGAATGGCAAAACTGCGCCCACACTTACCCACCTCACCTCCATCCAATACCCCAAATGACCATGCCACATCCGTCAGAGATTTACCTGCACTTGTACACAAATTACCTACTCTATCCATTGCTCCCAATGCAGTCTCCTCTACATTAGAGAGACAGGACGCCAACTTGTGGAACAGTTCAGAGAAAAATCTGGGACACCCTCACCAACCAACCCGACCATTCCATAGCTGAAGACTTTAACTCTCCCTCCCACTCCGCCAATGACATGCAGATCTTTGCCTTCCTCCACCTTCACACTCGCACCACCAAAACGGCTGGAAGAAAATCGTCTCATCTTCCGTCTTGGGATCCGCCCAACCACACGGGATTAATGTGGATTTCACCAGTTTCCTCATTTCCCCTTCCCCCAACCTTATTGAAGATCCAAGCTGCCAACTTACCACGGCCCTGCTGACGTGTCGTACCTGAGTGATTCCCAGTCAGTATAGAATAATTTAAAACATCAGAATGGGTATATGAATAGGAACCAAGATTAGAGTGATGCTGGAAGTGCACGGTAAGTCAGGAAACATCAGTGGAGCAGGGAAATTGACGTTTCGGGTAAAAGCCTTTCATCAGGAATCTTGATGAAGAGCTTTTGCACGCGACGTCAATTTTCCTGCCCATCTGATGCTGCCGGACCTGCTGTCCTTTTCAAACACCATTCTAATCTAGACTATGATCTCCAGCATCTGTAGTCCTCACTTTTGCCTTTTTCAATCGGAATCGTTCGGAGGCGAAAAGAGCTAAGTACTTGCAAAGGTGGGGTATCTCTTCCGCATGAACGAGTTGGCCCAAATCCTCTGTTTCCTTGTTGTCTGACTCGATAACCTTGTTATGTTCATATCTTCCAACAACCTGACGGCTAACCTACAACACGGAACAATGCAGCAGAGTACAGGCTGTTGGGTCCTTAATATTATGCAGCCTTGTTTAACCATTCTGAAGCCCACTAACGCGCACTGTTCCACTCTCAACCATATGCATATGCAATGAAAATTTACTAACCTTAAACTTGGCGAGTTCACTATTTTTGCAAGCACTGTGTTCCACGTGCCGACTATTCCCAGAGTAAAGAAAGTAGCTCTAACATCTGTCCAATATCAATCACCCTCCAATTTAATTATATGTCCACTCGTGCTGGTCTTCGCCATCCAAAGAAAGAGGCTCTCAGTGTTGAACAAATTTAAACATCTGATTATCTTACATGTTTCAGTTAAATTGCCTTCAACCTTCTTCTCCCAACGAACAAAACCTTAAATCCCTCAATCTTTCCTCGAAAGACTTGCCCTCCATTCCAGGTGACATCCTAGTAAATCTCCTCTGAGCCCTTTCCAAAACTTCCACATTCTCCTATAGTGCAGTGACCAGAACTGCACGCAATACTCCACATGTGGCGGACCAGAGATTGGCAGAGCTGCATTATGATCTCATGGTTCCCAAACTCAGTCCCTCGACCAGTAAAAGCCAACACACTGTATGTCTTCTTAACTGCCCGATCAACCTGAATGGAAACTTCAAAGGATCTATATATCTGTTGTGGTTCTGTTTGCCGAGCTGAGAATTTGTGTTGCAGACGTTTCGTCCCCTGTCTAGGTGACATCCTCAGTGCCTGGGAGATTCCTGTGAAGCGCTTCTGTGGTGTTTCCTCCAGCATTTATAGTGATTTGTATCAGACGCTTCTGGTTGTCACTTCCAGCTGTCCGCTGCAGTGGCCTGTATATTGGGTCCAGGTCCAGGTCCAGAACACCGAATGGAGAATTCACCACAAATGTGGGCGGCACGGTGGCACAGTGGTTAGCACTGCTGCCTCACAGCGCCTGTAGACCCGGGTTCAATTCCCGACTCAGGCGACTGACTGTGTGGAGTTTGCACGTTCTCCCCGTGTCTGCGTGGGTTTCCTCCGGGTGCTCCGGTTTCCTCCCACAGTCCAAAGATGTGCGGGTCAGGTGAATTGGCCAAGCTAAATTGCCCGTAGTGTTAGGTAAATGTAGGGGTATGGGTGGGTTGCGCTTCGGCGGGTCGGTGTGGACTTGTTCGGCCGAAGGGCCTGTTTCCACACTGTAAGTCTAATCTAATCTAATCATGTATACAGGAATGCCACACACACAGACCGATCCTAAACTACGAAAGCAACCACCCCATCACACACAAAAGAAGTTGCATCCAGACACTGTTCAAAAGGGCCACAACACACTGCAGCACACCAGAACTGCAAAAAGAGGAAGAAGAACCTCATACAATGTCTTCGCCAAAAACTGATACCCCCGCAATTTCATCAACAGATGCCTAAGGGAAGACAACAGAATGAGGACATGCCACAACCCAAAGGACTAGCCACACTACCATACATCAAAGACATTTCTGAACTGACAGCCAGAACACTCATAACAACACACAAACCAACAGCCCCTCTCAGCCAACAACTCACCTGGACGATTGACACGATAACCAGCATGAGCCAAACCAATGTAGTATACAAAATCCCATGCAAGTACTGTCCAAAACACTACGCAGGACAAACAGGAAGACAGCTAATGATCCGCATCCATGAACACCAACTAACCACGAAACGACATGACCAGCTATCCTTAGTCGCCACGCACTCAGATGACAAGCAACATGAGTTCAACTTTGACAACACTACTATTATAGGACAAGCCAATCAGAGAACAGCCAGGGAATTCCTAGAGGCATGGTACTCATCCACAGATTCAATCAATATGCACATCGACCTGGACCCAATGTATTGGACACTGCAGCGGACAGCTGGAACATACAACCGGAAGCGACAGATACAAATCACTTCTAAATGCCTGAGGAAACATCACAGGAAGCTCCCAAGCACTGAGGATTTCACCTAGACAGGGGAAGAAACGTCTGCAACACAAATTCCCAGCTCGGTGAACAGAACCACAACAACAAGCACCCTAGCTACAAATCTTCTCCCAAACATTGATTTATGCACCTGTACACTGAGATCTATTTGCTTATCTGGACTCATTAGAATCCATAGCCCAGTACTCTACATTCGTGTTACTTCATCCTAAATGAAACACCTCACACTTTTTCGCATGAACTTCCGTTTGCCACCTCTTCGCTCAGCTCTGCAGCTTATCTATGTCTCTATTTAACCTGTAACATCGTTCGTCATTATCTACAACTCGACCGGCATTCGTGTCATTCTCAAACTTAATAAATCCTTCTCTGCCCTCATCCAGGTCATTTATATAAATGAAAAACAACAGTGGACCCAAAACAGATACTTGTGGTTTCCCACTAGCAACTGAACTGCAAGATGATTATTTCCCATTAACCATCACCTTCTGTCTTCTTTCAGCTAGCCAGTTTCTGATAGCGCTTCCTCTATTTCCCGTTGGCCTCTGGGAGACTGAAATGGAATTCCAGCTTTCTGATCGCATCCTTCATATTACTGAGACTTATCTATAAAACCTCGTTGCAAGATCATTCCGTAGTGTTGTCCCTCAACACACTGGGTATTTGTCCTTAAGGTGACCACACCACCTATTTCGCTTCCTCTCTTGTCTCATCCGAAACATCAAATTCCCAGAAAGTTAAGCTGTCAGGCCTTTCCCTTTCAATCACGGCTTTCTGACAGCAACATCATCATTCTGTGAAATAATCTCGATACTAAGTTCATCCACTTTGCCTGTTATATTTCTAGCAATGACACAAATATTTTATAAACCTAAAATTCAGTTGATCACGGCAAACCTCTCCCTGACGGGTCTTCATGTCAAGTATATTTGCCTTTGTCTCAAGCTCCTCTGCAGTCATTCTACTGAAATGACCTGCTGCAATGGTTCCCGCACACCCATTCCCGCCATACTTGTTCAAATACTCGAGAATGCTACTATCAAAAGTCCCAGTAGGCATATTAGTGTCCACAAAGTTTAGGCGTGAGAAATTTTGGTTGTACAGGTTGTGTCTTCCCTTGAAGAAAAAACAACGTTCCACTTATTTGAAATGAACGCCATCTCACGCACATACCAGCCAATTAACCATTTCTTCAATGTAATTTGTCACCATTACTCACCTCAGTAACACTTATATGGTGAGTAATTCTGAGATTGCTACCCCAGAGGTGCTGCTTTATTAGTTCATTACCCAACTCCCTGCATTGTCATTGCAGGTCTTCTAACCTACATTATTGCTGCCACTGTGGACACTGAAATCTGTCTGTCTGTCCTCCCATTTGGAAATGCTCAGAAGCCGAGTATCCTTTTTTTTTTGAAAGACCACAGCAACCATGTTCATAGTTAAATATATAATCTATCAATTTAGTTTATTTCCAAAATTTGACTTGTGTTCGAATTAGCAATAGTTACAGCAGATTAAAATGTTTTGGTATCAAGTAATTGCTTCTGTTACGTGTTTAAACACTTCAACTACTTTATCTCAACGACTGATCTTTTTCCTGTATAAGCACGATCCATAGCCATCAGAGTCAAAATGTTTTTTTTTAAATTAGGACCGTACCAAGTGCAACCAATGATATGAAATAATTGTGTCTCCAGAGGTGAACAAGCGATATAAATAGGTGGAGCACAATACTTACTTTAAAAGCCAGGTGGTAATAATTCATTATTCTCACAGAAAATGCATGATCCGGCAAGAGCCCCGATATTTGGAATTTATTACTCTGCCCTTGCTGCTTTTGGAGTTCCAGGTAAATTTTGAGAGTACAGGATGCTTGTCATACTGATGTTTAAAAGTGCATTTATGGAATAGTTGCGGATTCATTGCATCCTCAACTGGTTGATAAAGATTTCATTTCATCAGTGAAAGATCGTAATACCCTTTACTTTTTTGTTGTTCTTGCTGAAGTAAACGTTAGCTGACTCTCTGAGTCAGTGAATAATGGAAATCAATGGTGTTCATTCTAGTTTCGATTTTTTTTAATATTCCCAATCTGGTTCACTCAGACGTTTATGTCGGATGTTTTAGCCATCTATCGACTTTATGTAATTTACTTTCTTTCTTTATGACCCTTTTTATTCATTTCTAGACTTTGTTTTGTACACTTTCGTGGAAGAAGTGCACCATTGTCTGGGTCAGCATGTATTAGCCAACCCTAGCTTCCTTTCTGAAGGTGGTGATTAAATTGTCGTTTTGAACCACTGCAGTTCCCTTTATGCAATTATTCCGAAGTGTAGTTCGGGAATACTTAAGGAGTTGCAAAATGTAGCGTTGGAAAAGCACAGGAGGTGAGGCAGTATCTGAGGAGATGGAGTGTCGGGCATAAGCACATCCTGATGAAGGGTTTATACTCGAAACGTCTACTATCCAGCTCCTGGTATGCTGCCTTATATGCCGTGTTTTCCAGTGCCACACTTCAGCACGGGCTGTCCACATCTGCAGGCCTCACTTTCTCCGAGGTAATTACAGGGTACTGAAATGTTGGCATTGAAGGTCGTGGTGAGGAGTAAATTGAAGGAGAACTTGCAGGTGCTGGTATTCCAAATGATCTTCTTTCTTTCACCCTCTTTCAGCGATTGTACATGGGTTTGGCGGGTTCTTTCTTCAGGGTCTTTGTAAATTCGTGCAGCGCATCTTGGAGATGATACAGAGAGTCACGACTTTCACTTACCTGTGAATGAAGTGAATGTTCATTTAAATGTTGACAAACAACAGGGCGACGTATTTTTCTGAGAAACAGTGAATATTGTTGTTGGAACTATACACGTACAGTGACCATTAGATTGCACACCTACTGCTATACAGAAGATGTGCAAGAATTGAAGATTCATGAACTGAAATACGCAAGCTTGGTCTCTGCTATCTTGCTTTGCGAAGCCAAATTCCTGGCACATGAGTGGCGAGAGTATTTCCTACTTCACAGTCCTACTGCAATTCAACGTGGTCTGTTTCTGAATCTAATGAGCTGTGAATTATATTTTCGGAAGTGAATGCCCTCGATCTGTCTATAACTTGAGGGAAAGATTGTTGAAGAAGCAATTAACGTTGTTTTTGTGTTGTTGATACAGTTATTGTCATTGTTTACGATGTTCAGATATGACTCAATGTGCTTTCCCTCACCATTATCGCGTCTGTTTGTAAGTTTCTCTCTCTCTATCTCTGCCTCTAATTGTCTGTCCGTCTCACTCAATCTCTCCCTCTAACACTCATTTTCTCTTGCCCTCTGACTCTTACAGCCAACCTGGTAACAATAGCGATACTCTCCCGAGGAAGATGTGGGCTGTCAGGATGCATCACTCGATATCTTATTTCAATGGCGGCCACAGATCTCCTTGTTATTATCTTTGCAGTGATTTTAAGTCGGCTTCTGGCAATTTACTTTCCAGCTAGTTTATTAAACACAACAACAGGATGTCGTCTCATAATTCTTCTTGTATACGCTTCCCGAAACTGCTCTGTCTGGTTGACTGTCGCTTTCACCTTTGATCGTTTCATAACCATTTGTTACCAGAAGCAGAAAACGAAATACTGCACAGAGAAAGTAGCATCTTTAGTTATAGCAATAGTCTGCGTGCTGTGCTGCTCACTAAACATTCCATTTTACTTCATATATGAGCCTTTATATATCATTGATAGCGTAGGCTGGTACTGCAACATTAAGGACATCTTTTACTCATCGATTGTTTGGAGATTGCTTGAAACTTTAGACCGTATTCAAACTCCATGTCTACCGTTCGTCCTTATTTTGCTCCTTAATGCATTGACTGTCAGACACATCATATTTGCTGGTAGATCCCGCAGGAGACTTCGATCCCACAGCAATGAAAATAATAAGCGAGACACAGAAATGGAGAGCAGGAGAAAATCCATCATATTACTCTTTGCCATCTCAGGCAGTTTCCTCCTGTTGTGGTTGACGTATAATGTGCATCTTATAATTGTAAAAATTTCAGGTGACAGATTTTTAATCAGTTCCAACCTCAATGATCCCAAATTTATTCTGCAGGAAAGCGGGTACATGTTGCAACTCTTAAGTTCATGCACGAACACGTGCATTTATGCAGTGACACAGACAAAATTTCGAGGTCAGTTGAAAGATGCTTTCAACTACTTTCCCAAACTTATGACGAAATGTCATAAACAGTGAGGCTGACTGAATTGATGTGACTTTTAAAGTTCACAAACCCCACACATAGCAGTATAAATATTTAGCTCTGCAATTCTGGCATGCAGGTCCTAATCATGCCCAGGTTTGTTCGTTCACGCCAATGACAGCCAAGTCAACCCCTAATATCGCTTTAGAAATTCATTGCAACCAAATGTGAAGGAGATAGTTTCTCAAGTTTTCACCTCTTCTGCCAAGTGCAAAAGCTTACCAAAAAGCGATTTCCTTTTGAAATGGATTTGATTGATGCATCTGTGAAATCTGGTTGAAAGGAAAACCGTAGTTGTCTCTGTGAAAAGCAGAGAATGGATTATGCCGGAAACGTCGATTCTCGTGTTCCTTGGATGCTGCCTGACCTGCTGCGCTTTTCCAGCAGCACGTTTTTCAGCTCGGATCTCCAGCATATGCAGTCCTCAGTTTCTCACAATTTGACTGAAGTGTCTGTTTCTGTGATGCACAGCTCTATGACTCTCAGACTCTGTGATGTTTAATAGAAAGTAGCATTTGAAATGCAATCCAGATCGTTTCTCCTACACTTCAGTAATATGAAGCCCTGAGGAAGTCAAGTCACAATCTTAACGAGAATTATATGCACTTTTCCAGCAACACATTTTCCAACTTTTGTCAAATTGCCCATACTGACCAGACATCCAAAATGTATGTACTCCTGTTTACCAGCACTTGGCCCATATTCCTCTTCATACTTCTTGTTGAAAAGTCCAACCAGATGCCTTTAAAACGTGATTGTACCAGCTTCTATCACTTCCTCTTGCAGCTCAGCTCATAAATGCGCCATCAGCTCTGTGAAAATGTTGCCCTTTACGCTCCTCTCACCCGAAACCTATGTCCTCCATGTCTGGATCCGTCCAATCTAAAGAAAGGACCTTGCCTATTTACCCTATCCATGCATCTCATGATCTTACAAAACTCTATGATGCCAGCCCTCAGCCAGCGAAACTCCAGGGAAGATAGCTGCAGTCTATTCAGCCTCCCCCTTTTGCTCAAATCCTCCAATGCTAACAACAAACTTGTCAATCTTGACTGATCCCTTCAAATTTTTTCAACATCCGTCCGATAGATGGGACCACAGAATTGCCTCTAGTGTTCCAAAAGTTGCCTTAGCAATGTCCTGTACACCCGAAACACGAACTCCCACCTCCAGTTTTCAATGTACTAACAAAAAGCGAGCATCCTGAAAAGAACATGAGCTCGAAAGGGGCTTATGGAGAGTGATAGAGAAACAAGCACACGCAGTACATCAAAATAGGCTCAGCGGATAACCAAAAGATTCAAGCATTAAGGAAAGTAACTGCACAGAAGTAACAGAATCGATAGCCGCAATTATAATGACTAATTCTATTAAATCCACGCATTTATTCAGTTTTATGTCAAAGGATGGACTAAACATTAAACTTTGTCTAACATCCTTTCAAAGTTTATATGCTGTCAAGATGACAATCACTTGATTTTTTTTTCCCGAAACGATATTAAAAAATTGTTTAAATTGCATCATTATTTACATTTAGTTACCACTCTGAGATAAAATGATTTCGCTTTTTTAATATTGTTGAGCGTTTCAGCCAGGGTGTCTTAAGATCAATTTTGAAAATTTAAGTAGCCCTAATGTCGCAAATGTTTCTTCATTTTAGCAATTCGTCTGTTGGTGGGTTTGAATTCTTTAGAACTTTTGTTCAATGGAATTTTGAACCTAATATTAATCAGAAGGAAGCTGCAGATGAGATAGATCCAAGTAAAGTCGGTAATTGGAGATGTATCTGTGAGTCTATGTAAGGGAGTGTTATGACATTTGTTGTGAACTAGATGTAAATTTTGTTACACCGTTTTGATTTTAAGTCACAGGCTGACAAGGACCATTTCCTTGTAATATGTAAAATATCTTTTTTAAAGGTAATGTTATTGTTAAATTATAAAGCCTCATTGAATAGTTTGTTGTTTCTGTAAAAACAGAGCTTGGAAGCAAGCTATTTACTTAGTAATGCCTTGGCTAGCATTTGATACAAATATCCATCGGCACCCTGGATCCGTTGTCAGCACTGCTGCCTCAAAGCATCAGGCACCCAGGTTCGAATGCAGCCTCGAGGAGAAAGTGAGGTCTGCAGATGCTGGAGTATCAGAGCTGCAAATGTGTTGCTGGAAAAGAGCAGCAGGTCAGACAGCATCCAAGGAACAGGAAATTTGATATTTCGGGCATAAGCCCTTCATCAGGAATGACTTTCCAAACCGTGGGGAGTCCATTACATTATTTCCGTGTATTTTATTTTCCTTTCATGTCCTATATCCAATTTTTCTGGACGTTGCTGCTGAATCATTCTTTGAGTACATTCTGGATCACAATGTCAGTGCTCAGGAGAAGTGTTTGATGATATCGCTTCTAATTCTTATGTAAATCACATTAAATTTGTGTCATCTGTGCATGAGCCTTTCTGCCACTGAAAGCAGTTGCCCTTTATTTAGTTTTTCCTTGCAGTTCGCTTCAGATTTCACTGCTGGAATGAAACTTTCGCAAATTCTCAAATATAATAAAATGTTGATGATGTAAATCAGAAACAAATTCCTGAATAAACACATCAGTTCGAGCAGCATTTGTGTTGTATCATTAGACTTAAAATGAAAACTTTGCTTCGATCTTACAGCTGCAGC
Source organism: Hemiscyllium ocellatum (assembly GCF_020745735.1). Lineage (NCBI taxonomy): Eukaryota > Metazoa > Chordata > Chondrichthyes > Orectolobiformes > Hemiscylliidae > Hemiscyllium > Hemiscyllium ocellatum. The sequence goes on from NC_083412.1 coordinate 6,242,066, forward strand.
CAGTTCGACCAATTTTCCCTAGTATATTGTGTTTTTATCCCAAGTTACACAATCTCCCTCATACCACCCATTCTGGAAACCAATCCAATAAATCTCATTTGCATCTACTTCATAGCCTTTTATACTACCTAAAAAAAACTGCAGCTGCAGCTTCGCTAATATTTGCACGCTTTTACCATCTCTAGGTCTTTGTCTCAATTTATAACACTTGTTTTCCCACATGCTCGGAACCATGTTATTCTGTTTAAAGATTTGTGCATGAAGATCTCCACATCCTGAATATTGTATCATTTTGGATTATATTCTGATTGAGAAAAACACGTAACCTTCACTGTCCATCTTGTCTGTGTTGAATTTCATCTCCCAAGTTTATTAATTTCATGAACTTCTTTGCATTCTCTTGAATCTCTTACTATATTGTATTCCTTTTACTACATTTTGAACTTTCCAAATTTGCCATGACTGGCATGGGAAATAATCGCAACTGTTCCCAGAGTTATAGTAAATGTGAAAATTTGATTAAACTAACGAAATGCCTCAATTCAGTTGACTGTCTAATTCAGGCCACACCAAGCTTTTTTTTTCAATCAATGACGAGAAAAAAGAACACTGTTTATTGTTAGCAGACAGTTTTAATTAATGAAGTAAGTATAGAAAAAGTTGGAAATACTCATTAGTTCTGACGTATCTGTGGAGAGAGAAACAGTTAACATTTGAATTCTGGAATGGAACCTCTTCAGGGCTCTATGTTCATTTCAGATTGCTAATATCTGCAGTGTTGTGCCTTCATTTAAGTTTTAACCAAGAGCAAGAAAGAAATACGATTTTCTAACTTATAATTCCTTCCTGTGACTTCCCCTTTCTTAAACAAAGATGTCCCATATGCAAACTGGCAGATGCACAAGCAAGACGCTTGTTTTGGGGAAGGAACAAGACAGTCGGTGAAGCATGCATGATGTCCTGCCTCGATATGCTTAACTTCTCTTCCAGTTCCTTTTAACTGAGAAGACGTGGTTCTGGACATTACAATTGTCACTTTTCCTTTCGTTGCTTAAGGCTTCAGTCTTGAAGCATTTCCTTGGGTGGCACGGTGGCACAGTGATTACCACTGTTGCCTCACAGCGCCAGAGACCTCGGTTCAATTCACATCTCAGGTGACTCTCTGTGTGGAGTTTGCACACTCTCCCTGTGTCTGCGTGGGTTTCCTCTGGGTGCACCGGTTTCCTCCCACAGTCAAAAAATGTGCAGTTTAGGTGAATTGGCCATAGTGTTAGTTGGAGGTTTAAATGTACGGGAATGGGTTTGGGTGGGTTGTGCTTCAGCGGGTTGGTGTGGACTTGTTGGGCCGAAGGGCTAGTTTCCAAGCTGTAAGTTATCTAATCTAATCTTTTTTGACATTCAAGAAAAGAATTGCCAGAGAGAGAAGGTATCTCTCAGAAGTTTCATTTTTTGTCTTCTCCTCAGCACAGAGAGAGAGAAAGAGAGAAAAACAGAGAGAGAGAGAGAGACAGAGAGAGATGCATTTCATTTCTCCACAGGCCTCCAACCCAATGCACTGACAAATCAAGACAATCGGACCATACCATTTTATCCGTGAATCCACATTCAATGAATTATAAACATGAATTCCAAGATGTTTGTTCAGCAACATACCCCCAGAACTTGGCATTAATTCTATACTTCCTGCTGTGATTTTCCTTTCCACAATGCAGCACTTCATATGATCTCAATTAAACTCCAAAGAATTTCCACCATTCTGCCCTCAACAATCCTCTTCTTTGCTTCGTCAAAAAACTCAATTAATGAAACACAATTTGTCAGGCACAGTCATGTTGACTATCCCCAATCAGTTATTGTGTTCCCAAACACATGTAAATTCAGCACCCCCGGATTTCCTCCAAAGATTCACCCACCACCTCCGTCACGCTCACTGGTTTATCGTTCCCTGGCTTTCGCATACCACCCCATTGAAAAGGTGGCAAAATGTGAACCAACCTCCAGTTTTTCAGTTTGTGGTTATCAATGATACAAATGTCGCAAAAAGGCCCCAGCAATCATTTCCATGCCTTTCAACAGATGTCTCGGCCAAACCTGATCAGGTCTCGGGTACTTGCGAAGAACAAAAGAACAAAGATAATATATAGCCTCGGAACAGTCCCTTCGGCCTTCCAAGCCTGAGCCGATCCAAATCCACTGTCTAAACCTATCACTCAGGATCTTTAGCCCTACGCTCCCACCTACGCATGAAACTGTCCAGACGCAACTTAAATGAATCTTCCGTGCCTGCCTCGACTACCTCTGCTGGCAACGTGTTCCAGGTACCTACCTAGCTCTGTATAAAGTACTTTCTGCGTGTATCCACCTTAATCCTTTCACCACTCACCTTGAACGCGTGACCTCTCCTTACTGAGCCCCTCACTCTGTGTAAAAGCGTATCTCTACCCCCCTTGTCTATACCTTTGACGATTTTGTAGACCTCAATCAGGTACCTCCTCAATCTCCATTTTTTCGAATGAAAGCCATCCTAATCTACTCAAACTCTCTTCATAGCTAGCACCTTCCATATCAGGCAACATCCTCGTAAACCTTCTCTGCAGCTTCTCCAAAGCATCCACATTCTTTTGGCGATGTGGCGACCATACTGTGCACAGTATTCTAAATGTGGACGAAAATACAATTTTACATGTCCTGCCAGCTTTTATACTCAGTACCCCGCCCGAAGAATACAAGCCTATCACATGCCTTCTTGACCACTCCATCCACATGGACAGCCACCTTCAGGATACTACGAACGTGAACTCCCATATCTCTCTGCTCATCAACTATTCCCAAGGCTCCTCGGTTAACAGTATATGCTTTCTGCTACTCCACAAATCTTCGAGTGATCTGCAAACTTACTGATCAAACTAGCAATGCCCTCTTCCAGATCATTTATAAATATCATACAAAACAGTGGCCCCAGCACTGATCCATGTGAAATACCACTGGGTACCTTTCTCCGTTTAGAGAAATTCCCTTCAACTACCACTTCCTGTCTCCTGTTGCTCAATCAGTTCTTTATCCGGTCCTTGGTATATGTCCACCTTAATACACTTTAGACTATCCAACATAACTCAGCTCTTCATGCCAGCGTGAACCAAAGTAAAGACACTTCTATCACAAATTTCAGCAGTCATCATGTCCCTCTCCTCGGTGAGCACTCATGTAAAGTCATCATTGTGAATGCCACGTTTTTCTCAGTCTTGACACAAACCGTTCTTCCAACTCCTTCACTGGAACAGCCCTTTCTTTAGTTACCCTTTTGCTTCTTATATATGAATAAATGGCATTGGGATTCTCCTAGTTCTGCTCGCTAAAGTAATTTCGTGATCCATTTTAGCCAGCTTGATTCCTAGTTTAAGATTGGTCCTAACGTCCCGACATTCCCCGAAAGCCTTTTCTATTCTTAGCTGCCTGGACCTTACATACACTTTCCTTTCCCTCTTGCCTAGTCGCACAATTTCTCCTGTCATCCATGGTTCACGAAACTTGTCTTTCCTATCCCTTGTTTTCAAAGGGACTTGACTATCCTGCACTGTGTTCAACCTATCTTTGAAAACCTCCCATGTATCAAATGTGGACTTCCCTTCAAATAGCTGCTCCCAATCCACATTTCGCAGCTGCTGCCGAATTTTGATATGATTGGCCTGAGACCAGTTTAGCACTCTTACCTTAAGACCACTCTCATCTTCGTGGTCACTATTACGAAAGAATCAGCCCACACGCCCACCAACCCCTCCCCGGACCACCACCCCCTGCAACGTCTACCAAGTAGGCAGCATCCAAGGAACAGGAAATTTTCAGCTCTGATCTCCAGCATCTGCAGATCTCAGTTTCTCCAGTCTATCAAGTGGCCTGGATGCATTGATGATTAATTTCCAGAGTTAGATCGATTCAGGATCAGTTCCTGCGGATTGGAGGGTGGCTAATGTTGTACCACTTTTTAAGAAAGGAGCGAGAGAGGAAGCAGGAAATTATAGATCATTTAGTCTGACATCAGTGGTGGGAAAGATGCTGGAGTCAATTATAACGGATGAAATTACGACACATCTGAACAGCAGTAACATGATCGGTCAGAGTCAGCATGGATTAATGAAGGGGGAATTATGCTTGATGAATCTTCTGCAATGTTTTGAGGATGTAACTCTGAAGATGGACAAGGGAGACCCAGTGTATGTGGTGAATCTGGACTTTCCCACATAGGAGGATAGTGAGCACAATTAGGGCGCAAGTTATTGGGGGCCATGTACTGACTTGGATTGAATATTGGTTGGCTGACAGGAAACAAAGAAAAGTGAGAAACGGCTCCCTTTTGGAATGGCAGGCGGTGACCAGTGGTGTACTGCAGGGATCAGTGCTGGAACTGCAGCTTTTTACAAAATATATTAATGATATAAAAGATGGTATTCATAGGAACATTAGCAAATTTGCTGATGATACAAAACTGGGAGGCATTGTGAAATGTGAGGAGGATGTTAGGAGATTACAGGGTGACCTGGACAGGTTAAGTGAGTGGACAGATGCATGGCAGATGCAGGTTAATAGAACATATATAGAACATAGAAGGATACAGCGCAGTACAGGCCCTTCGGCCCTCGATGTTGCGCCGACCGAATCCTACCTAACCTATACTAGCCCAATAACTTCCAAATGCCTATCCAATGCCCGCTTAAATGACCATAAAGAAGGAGAGTTCACCACTGATACGGGCAGGGCATTCCATGAACTCACAACCCGCTGTGTGAAGAATCTACCCCTAACATCTGTCCTATACCTACCACCCCTTAATTTAAAGCTATGTCCCCTAGTAACACCTGACTCCATTAGCGGTAAAAGGTTCTTAGTATCTACCCTATCTAAACCCCTAATCATCTTATACACTTCTATCAGATCTCCCCTAAACCTTCTCTTCTCCAATGAGAACAGCCCCAAGTGCCTCAGCCTTTCCTCATAAGATTTTCCTACCATTCCAGGCAACATCCTGGTAAACCTCCTCTGCACTCGTTCTAAAGCTTCCACATCCTTCCTATAGTATGGCGACCAAAACTGCACACAATACTCCAGATGAGGCCGCACCAGAGTCCTATACAACTGCAACATGATGTCAGTTAATGTGGATAAATGTACGATCACACGCTTTGGTGGCAAGAACAGGAAGACAGATTACTACCTAAATGGAGTCAAGTTAGGTAAAGGGAGAGTACAAAGAGATCTGGGTGTTCTTGTACCCCAATCAATGAAGGCAAGCATGCAGGTACAGCAGGTAGTGTAGAACGTTAATAGCATGCTGGCCTTCATAACAACAGGAATTGAGTATAGAAGCAAAGATATTCTTCTGCAGCTGTGCAGAGCCCTGGTGAGACAGCACTTGGAATATTGTGTGCAGTTCTAGTCTCCAAATTTGTGGAAAGACATTTTGGCTATTGAGGCAGTGCAGCACAGGTTCACGAGGTCAATTCCTTTCCATGCCGGGACGGTCTTATGTTGAAAGATTGGAGCGACAGGCCTTGTATACCCTTGAGTTTAGAAGACTGAGAGGGGATCTGATTGAGACATATAAGATTATTAAAGGATTTGACACTCTGTAGGCAAGAAACATGTTTCCCCTGATGGGTGAGCCCTGAACCAAAGGACACAGATTAAAAATAAGGGGTCGGCCATTTAGGACAGAGATGAGGAGAAACGTCTTCACCCAGAGAGTGGTGAGTGTTTTGAATGCGCTGACTCATAGGGCAGTGGAGGCCCAGTCTCTGGATTCGTTTAATAAAAATGTGGATAGAGCTCTCAAAGATAGTGGAATCATGGGTTATGGAGATAAGGCAGGAACAGGATACTGATTGAGGATGATCGGCCATGATCATAATGAATGGTGGTGCAGGCTCTAAAGGCAGAATGGCCTACTCCTGTACCTCTTGTTTATTGTCTATTGTCGCCAATCCAAGCCCTAAGTTCAACTATCTTACTCACTGTACTATTTGCTTTCAAGTTTATGCATTTCATGCCGCCAGTTCTTTTGCGTCCATCTGTTCTCTGCCTACTCTTCTCCTTGTTGATGCAAACTTCACGATCCTTACTGTCTCTAGTTTCCACCTCACTGCCTTCTCTTCTGGTTTCCATCCCCCTGCCACATTACTACAAAACCTCCCGAACAGCAGGAGCAAACCTCCGCCATGGACATTAGTTCCTGTCTGGTTCAGAAGTAGACGATCCAATTTGCCCAGAACCAGTCCCAATGTCGCCCAAATCGTCCTCCCTCCTACACCACCCCTCAAGCCTCGTGTTAATCCTGCCTGTTTATTCACTTCTACCCTGGCCAGTATCTGGCACTGGTAGAAATCCTGAGTTAACTAACTTTGATGACTTCCTCTTTAAGTTCTCTCCTTACTCCATGAATTCTGCTTTCAGAACCTCAAGTCTTTTTTACTTACACCATTGGTGCCTACATGGACCACGACAACAGATTGTTCACTCTCCCCTTTCTGAATGCTCAGCAGCTAATCAGTGACATAAGTGACCCGAGAACCTGGAGGCACCATACCATCCGGATGTCTTGCTTTCGGCCACAGAACCGCCTATCTACTCCCCTGACGAAAGAATACCTGATGACTATGGCCCAAAGAGTATTTCCTGCCCTTCCGAGCAGCAGTGTGAACTCGGGTGCCAGGATCCTGCCACTGCTGCACTCCTTTGTTGAGCCATCTCCCCTCACAATATCCAAAATGGTATGTCTGTTTTGGAGGGAAATGACCGCAGGGGACTCCTGCACTACTTTCCAATTCATTCTCTGCCTTTTGTCACCCATTCACTGTCTTCACCAACAAGTCTAATCTGTGTGTAGATCATGTGGAGATCAGAGAGTTGAGAAGCGAATATGTCTCATCTGTTTCCACGCAAGAAAAGGAGAATATTGGAGAGAAGGCTGAGATAAGTGCTATTAGAAATGAAATGATTGATGTTAATAAGGAGTATGTGTAAACAATTCGAGAAGTTGTGAAAGTAGATAAGAACCTTGGGCCGGAACAGAGTTATCCAAGAATTCTCTGGTAAGATAGGCAGGAGACAGCTGAGCCTTTGACATTGATATTTGAGACGACATTGTCTGCAGGTTTACTACATGAGGACTGGAGTCTTGTACATGCTGTGCCTTTGTTCAAGAAGCACAGTAGAGGTGACCCAGGTAATTATAGAACAGTGACCATTACGTCTGATGTAGGAAAAGTTTTGGAATGGATTTTGAGAGATAGGACATATTCTCATCGAGCAAGGAACGATTTGATTAGATATTTTTGAGAAGGTGACAAAGCATGTAGATGAGGGTAGGGCAGTTCACGCGGTGGACATGGACTTCAGTAAAATGTTCAATAAGGTTCCAATTGGTACGGTAAAGGAGAAAGTGCGGAGGCATGGCGTTGAAGGTGGTATCGCAATTTGGATTAGAAAGTGGCTTTCTGTGAGATGGCAACCAATGGTGATTGATGGGGAACAGTCAGCCTGGAGTCTGGTTTCTTGTGGTGTGCCACAAGGATTTGTTTTGGGACTTCTGCTGTTTTTGATTTTTATAAACGACTTGGATGCATGCATAGGTGGATGGGTCAGTAAGTTTGGAGATGATACTAAAGTCGGTGGAGTTGTGGACAATGTGGAATAATGGTATATGTTGCAGGGAGACTTGCAAAAACTGCAGAATTGGGCTGAGAAGTGTCAAATCGAGTTCAGTGCAGCTAAATGTGGGGTGATTCACTTTACGAAGAATAAAAGGAAGGAAGAATACTGGGTCAATGGAAAGACCTCTGATAGTGTGGATGAGCAGATGGATCTTGATATCAATGCACATATTTACTGTAATTTGCCACCCACGTTGACACTGCTGTTAAGAAGGCATACGGTGTGTTCGGCTTTAGGGGATGAGGGATTGATTTCTGGAGTCGTGATATCATGCTGCAACTGTTCAAAACACAACTGCAGTTATGCTCTCCCTCTGAGAGCAAGGAGGTGGATGTATTGCAAAAGGTGCAGAGGAGATTTATGTCTAGGAGTGGGATTCAGTATGGAACGGCACTGTTCACCTCTATCGACAAAACCCTAGCCAGAGAAACAATACCCAACTTGCTGGACATACAGAACAGGCAACAAGACGGTGAACCTATTATCAAAGACTGCATACTCAAACCTGTGTCTCACATCATACTTCACATTCAACAACCAAATATATGAACAAATCAACGGCACACCCATGGGCTCGCCCATCTCTGGACCCATAGCAGAACCGGTAATGCAAAGATTAGGACAAACAGTCTTACCGAAAATTCAACCCAAACTCTGGGTCAGGTATGTGGATGGCACCTTTGTAATCATTAAAAACGCATAAATAGAAAACACACACCGGATCATCAACGCCAAACTCACAGGAATCCGATTCACTAGAGAGGAAGAAAAGGACAACAAACTCCCATTCCTGGACGTCATGGTACAGAGAACACAGAACGGACAATTCATCACAAAGGTGTACAGGAAAGCCACACACACAGACCAAGTCCTGAGCTACGAAAGCAACCACCCCAACACGTACAAAAGAAGTTGTATCAAGGCATTGTTCAAAAGGGCCACAACGCACTGCAGCACACCGGAACTGCTAAAAGAGGAAAAGAACACCTATACAATGTATTCACCAAAAATGGATACCCCCGCAATTTCATCAATAGATAAACGGAATGGGGACATGAAACAACCCAAAGGACTAGCCACGTTACCATACATCAAGAACATTCCTGAACTGACAGCCAGACTACTACGAACACTAGGACTCATAACAGCACACAAATCAACAGCCACTCTCAGTCAGCAACTCAGCAGGACAAAGGACCCGATACCCAGCATGAGCAAAACCCAACGTAGTGTACAAAATCCCATGCAAGGACTGCACAAAACACGACATAGGACAGACAGAAGACAGCTATCGATCCGCTTCCACGAACACCAATTAGCCAAGAAACTACATGACCAGCTATCCTTAATAGCCACACAAGCAGATGACAAGCAACATGAGATCGACTGGGACAACACAACTATTATTGGACAAGCCAAACAGAGAACAGCCAGGGAATTCATAGAGGCATGGCATTCATCCACAGATTCTATCAACGAACACATTGATCTGGACCTGGACCCAATATACCTGCCACTGCAGCGGACTGCTGGAACTGACAAGTGGAAGCAGCAGATACAAACCACGATAAATTCAGGAGAAAACATCACAGAAGCGTTTCACAGGAGGCTCCCAAGCACTGGGGATGTCACCTAGACAAGGGATGAAACGTCTGCAAAATAAATTCCCAGCTCGGCGAACAGAACCACAACAACGAACACCCGAGCTACAAATCTTCTCACAAACTTTGAGGGGTGATAGATTTCAGACAGATATCGCAGATAGTTTCTTTACCCAGAGAGTAGGAAGGGTGTGCAATCCCCTGCCTGCTAATGTAAGTAACTCTGCCGCATTAGGGGCATTTAAACAGTTCTTGCATGAGCTTATGAATGACAGTGGGATACTGTAGGGTGATGGGCTTAGATTACACACAACATCAATGACCGAAGGGCCTGTTCTGCGTTGTATTGTTCTATTTTCCATGTCCCTTTTTGCGCTCCTAATTTCTCTCTTTAGCAGACTTCCATGGTCTTTATAATTTGCGAGAGATTCACACGATCTCTGCTGTTGAAACCTGGCATATTCTTCCTTCTTTTTCTGGGTCAAAATATTAATTTCTCTATTCATGCCGCATTTCCGACACCTATCAGTCTTGTCCTTCTCATCAACAGAAACGTTTTATCTCTGGACTCGTGTTAACTCATTTTTGAAGGTATGATGGAACAAAAAATGGAAGTATTGTTGAGAATATGACTAACTGACCATATCATATCTCTGATTGAATCATCACTTCCCTGATATTAAAAGTCTGTACCTTTTCAAACTAATTATACTGCGCACAATATGAAACTTTCTCCTTGTGGCAATTCTTAGGTTTTCGAAACTTTGCCTGAAATGGTTTGGAAATAGATTTCAATTTACAATCCTCTGAACTGAACTCAAGATTTGTGATTAGAAATTAAGTGACACAGTCACTCTTCAGTTTTGTTGCATCGACCCCTCCTCTGGCAAGGTTTGCTTTATTGTTGTTTTTTCATACAGAATATGAGTCGATCTGAAGTTGTGAGAAATGTTTTCTGTGAAAAGATCTACTGGATTGCTTACACATCAACAACCACTCGGGAAATTTATGATGGAAATGATATTTTGACAGATTGTAGACTTGCGATTAATACAACTTTGGTGTCGGCTTTTATAATTCACTGCGAAGATATATCATCTCGTATTCTGATGTGATTGGTCTTATTTCCCTCTGACATTCCACGCAGTTTAGTCATAAACATCCTTCGACACTGACAATAACACCAACACGCCTGTCTAAAGCTATCAAAAACATTTCTCCGACATGCTTTGATTTTGATCACAAACAAATGTTTATGAAGTCCCTTGCTTCCATATATGCAATTGCAGCTTCTGAAATATGTTCATTGAAGCCAATCTTTGCGAATATTAGCATAATGGGTTTGAGTATACATGTCTCCAGGAATGCATTCGTGAGCTTTAGGCTTTTGTTTTAGGAGTCGGTGAGAATATTAAAACAGAGCTTATGGACTTGTTCAACCCTGAATGAGAAACCTACCCACATTTCTTTTGACTTGCAATTTTCTCGCCACTGTGGACTTTATTTTCAGAAAATAATAGGTGAATGGGCAAAGCAAGACTGGGATATTTCAATTCGGACCAAAAAAAAATCCACAGGTTTGTTGTTGAAGGCAGCAAGTTAAATACAGTGAATGAGAAACGAGATTCGACAGTTCTTCGAGATATCTTTTAAAACTTTTCAACGCCGAAAATAATCAAGAATGCTCATGGAATTCCTGCCTTCATGCCGAAAGGGCTGGTGGATAATGATGTGTAAGTTACATGGCAGTCAGGTTTCACTTGTAGTACTGTGGTTAGATTTGGTACCACATCTCAGGAAAATATTTTCGTGCTGGTACGAGTTCAACACAAGCTTACAAGAATAATGTCAGACTTTCAGGCCTTAATTGAAGAAAAGAATGAGAAAAAATAGACTATATTTCTCTCTAGGAGTTATCTACTCTACATCGTCCAGATATTAACAGGAAAAGTCAGATTTGATGAAGATAAGCAACTTCCATTGGTTTAAGATTATAGAATCTGAGAGCACAATCCGGGCAACAGAAACAGAATTTGCTGCAAATTCTCAGCAGGTCTGGAAATATCGGTGGGTAGAAAACTGAATTAACTTCCCGGGTCCAAAGATCCTCCTGTCTTCGTTTCTAATTTCCAATGTCCGCAGCCATTTTATTTTTTTCGCACTATCTAATACTTAGCGCTGGACCATTCAGCAGAGATGCTAGAACGAACTTCGACACACATTAAGGCATGAAGTTTGGCATGTTTAATCCACAAAATAGAGTCACTGTTCATTCAACTGTTAAGTTTAAATCTGAGGCAGAGAGTTCTTTATTAAAGTATCACATCGAGGTACTTGTCATGCATTTGGCGTTCGGCCACATGAATGCATTGAATAGTGGAAAAGGACCAAGGGACTGAATGGCCTCGTTGTTTTACAAAGCTCCTAAAGAAACAGAACGTCTTCACCATAAGCATTAGTCTGTATGTGAAAGACTTAGTCTCTGGACTGGAATTTTCACTCTCGCACTTCTGATTCATTGACAAGCCTGTCACTAACGATTTAATGTCAACATCAGGTACACCCTCTTCTCACTTCGCCAATGCAAAGTGATAATACAACAAAAGAAAGAATTCGGAAATAAAATGGAACAATGAAGTGTTCAATACTTTCAAGGCCGTATTGCACATATGGGGAGCACTGTGTATCTCCAAATCCTTTACCACAGTTTGTTCCAGATGCAGAGAGTAGCACGTCCTTTGAAGGATAATTATAACAGAATTATCTGATATCCATGATTTGATTTTCATCAATATAAATAATAAATTCTAAGATGGAATTTGAACCAAGGCAGTACAGCATGACCACACCTGTTTCAAATCACTGCTTGCCTGTAAGAAATCCAGTTAAAGTTTTTTTTGTGATCAGAGTTATACAATTGTACGGTATTCTAACATACGCTTTGGTGGAATTGGCCCATGCCGAATATGCTCTTAATTTAAACTATTTCCATCTGTCTGATCTTGGCCCATATACATCCAAACCTCATTTTCCATTAACTTATCAAAAATATATTTCAAATGTTCCAACTCTAAATGCATCCATCACTTTCTCTGACAGTTCATTCTGCATACGAAACCCTCTATGTGTAAAACCACTTTACCCTCATGTCCTTTTAAGTTATTTTTCTCTTCTCATATAAATGATATGCTGCCTAATTTTGAACAGCTCCAACCTGGGAAAAACATTCTCCGTACTTCCGCCCGGAATGATATGACAAATCTCAATAATTTCACTCTCACCCTCCTATGATCCTGTGCAAAATGATCTCAGCCTTTCAAATCGGTTTCCTGTCATAAACGTTTCATTCCTGGGAAAGTATGTTTGAAGCATTTCTAGTTTACTAATGCCTTTCCTACAACAGGGAAACCAGAATTTTACACTGTGTGCCTGAATAGGACGCAGTGACGTCCTATAAAACATCAATATTAGTTCCCAACTCTTTTTAACAAAGGACTGAGCAATTCAGGCAAACGTGCTGGACACCTTCTTTAGCAATCATTGTGCTAGTGATTTCTGAGAATATTTGTAGCTCAGGTTGAGGTTCTGGATGGAGGCATGCTTGCTGAGCTGGAAGATTCATTTCCAGACGTTTCGTCACCTTACTCGCTAGCATCTTCTGTGCGCCTCCGGATGAAGCACTGTTGATAATTCCTGCTTTCTATTTATATGGATGGGTGTCTTCGGGTTGCTGATGTCGTTTCCAGCGTGTACGTTTGATGTAAGTTTTAATAATTCACGATAAATAGTATCTGTATTCGCCTGAACAGATCTTGCAGTAGCTGCGGAGAAATTCATGTGCATGTTTTTGCGATTGGAACAGAGAAATTGATCTGACTACGGTACTTTGTTATGAGGTGTTCAACAAAATGATTCTTGTTATGTTCTTATATCAGTGTTCCACGTGAGTCGTTATTGCTGTTTCTTTTGTGATATATCAATGATCTGGATCATAATGTGCTGTGGGTAATTTGTGATTTTGCAGGTGACATTACTTTGGAGAAGCTGTAAATTGAAAACTCCAAAATGATTCTGGTGCTTGTGAAGTGGATGGTTCGGTAAATATGGGCCAATGAGCATAAGTGTTAGGTGATTCAACAGAAAAACGGAAGGTACTGGAAAATCTCCACAGGTCTTAGAGCATCTGTAATGAGAAATCAGAGTTCACAGTAGAAGAATATTCAGCCTCTATTGGTCCATCTAACCGTGCACTCTGTCTCCCTGTCCTGCTGAGTCTGATTGTGCTCTACATAAATGTTTATCCTTGTCTGACTGCGGGTTCTGTAACTACACCTTTCTGTCCCACGGGGTAATGTCTCTACCTGGTCGTCTCTGTCCAACTGTGCTCTCTCTGCCTCTTCGTCTCTCTGTCTGTGTGCTCCATAGCCGACAATAGGTTGATTGCTACAGTACAATGTTGCTTTTAACGGATTTCATCAATCATTTTACGCATGAAGGCTAAGATAGATTAGTCTCGATGTCATCCAAACCTGCCTCATTAGCGACGTTACTACTCAAGACTCGCACCTGTGGGCATTGAGAGGAAGCAGAGATAGATTATCTTGTCAGCACTTCCAGCTGATGGTTTCGGATTTTTTTTTGCAATGATGTGGGAGACTGTCCTGTTATTGAGGGCCGAGTTATTAGTAGTGTGTCCTAAATACTCCACCACTATTCACGACCGACATGGTAGTAGTGAAGAGCTCAAATCTGATCTGAGGGTTGTTATATCTCTAACATTGCTCATCACTTTTTGCTTATGGCGTTGGCAGTTAAGTAGTGGTAGGCTAACCTCCCTGTTGCCATGCTCAAGTTTGTCGCGGAACACGTGCGGGAATTTCTCCTGGAGCAGAATCAAAAGACAGAGCTTTAGCCTGATTTCGTGATAATGACAGAGGTAGGAAGGGGGATCTGGCACATTAATACATTCCAGGCTCGTGATAAATCAGGTTGCAAAGCAACACCTGAAAAACCATAATCTCTGAATCACTGAAAGTCCCAAGTATTCATGAGAATAAAAGCAAATGCCTTTAGGAGTTGAACAGTAGCCTGAACACTTCGTTCATGTGGGTGGGCATCGTATTTAAATGAACGAAATCAAAGTTAAAGTTAAGTTGTTTGAAATAAGTAAATGCTGCAGTGAACGTACGTGAAATATTAAATCACAAAGTCTTAGAATCCGACAGCATGGAAACAGACAATTCAGTCCACCTGTCCATGCTGACCATAATACCAAACTAAACTTGCTGCTCCTGCCTCCTTTCAGCTCATATACGTGCAAATATTTCTTATTCATGTTCCTATATAAAGGTATTTTAATCACTGCAGTCGTACTCACATTGACCCGTTCTCCTGCACATTCATGGCACATACGATCCACTCTAGTGTCTGAAAAATGCCCGCATGTCATTTTTTAAACTTTCTCTTCCCACGTTAAAAATGTGCCGCCTAATCTTCAATCACACCGCCCGAGTGAAAAGCCACGTATAATGCACATTATCTATCTCCTGATCACTTTATGAACCTATATTAAGTCACCTCTTAAAACATAGAACATAGAACAATACAGCGCAGAGCTTGCCCTTCAGCCCTCGATGTTGCGTTGATCTGTGAACTCTTCTCAGCTCGTCCCCCTACACTATCCCAAAATCATCCATGTGCTTATCGAAGGACTGTTTAAATCTCCCTAATGTCGCTGAGTTGACTACATCAGCAGGTAGGGCATTCCACGCCCTAGCACTCTCTGTGTAAAGAAACTGCCTCTGACATCTGTCTTAAATCTGTCACCACTCAATTTGTAATTATTCCCGCTCGAACAAGCTGATGTCATCATCCTAGGAAAAAGATTTTCACTGTCTACCTCTTATGCTTTGACGCTCCAGAGGAATAAAAGGTCGTAGCTTATCCAGCTTCGTCTTGAAACACAATTCTTCCCTTCCCAGAAACATCCTCGTAAAACTCTGATGAGCCCTCTCCAGCTCAATAATGTCTTTTCTATAAAAGGAATGCCAGAGCTGCAATCCCAAGAAAGCCTCGCCAACATCATGTCCGAACGCAATACAGGTGATTCCTTCACTCGAAGTTGTGAGCAATGAAAGCAGGCATGGTAAACATCTTTTTAAAACGAGCCTATCTGTATATGATGCACATTCCAAAGTATTATGAACTATTCGGTCGCTCTATTCTGCAACACTGCTCAAGGACCAACTGTTAATTGCATAGTTCTGAGAGGGGGCAAATGGAGTTCAATGCAGCTAAATGTGATGTGATGCACTTTGGGAAGAATAACAGCAAGGCAGAGTACTGGGTCAATGGAAAGAATCTTGGTAGTGTGGATGTGCAGAGGGATCTTGGAGCCCATGTACATAGATCACTGAAAGTTTCCACTG
Organism: Hemiscyllium ocellatum; assembly: GCF_020745735.1. NCBI lineage: Eukaryota > Metazoa > Chordata > Chondrichthyes > Orectolobiformes > Hemiscylliidae > Hemiscyllium > Hemiscyllium ocellatum. The sequence continues at coordinate 6,257,799 of NC_083412.1, forward strand.
TGAATATATATATATAGCTTACTAGTAAAATAGATTGTAGATTCTGAGTGGGCGTGTCCTCGGCGCTCGGAGGTCACGTGGTCCTCTGATGCGTGCGCAGAGGATGGCCACGTGGTGCTCCTAGACACGGGCGCGGTCACTCGATCTCCCTGTTTCGCGCTCTGGAAGAGTGCCGGGAGGTCACGTGATCGGCCGTTTCGCGCCCCAGAAGTATGCGAGTCTGCCGTTTCGCGCCCGAAAGGAGGCCGCGCGGTGCTCCTTTTCTGAGACAAAGGAGGGTCACGTGGGATCGGACATTCGGGAATGCGAGGAGGCGGGGAACGGAGTCAGAGCAACAGCCAATTAGAAGACAATCTCACTTGAGTGATGGTATGATGGTTTGTATGATATAAAAGACTGGGTCAGGAGCAGGAATTCGTCTTTTGTTCTTTGTGAACTGACTTACTTAGTAGTTTGTCAGGGACAGAAAGGTTTGGAATCAAAGCTCTGTATACTTTATCCACTTATTGCTAGAATAAAACTAAAAGTGTAAGATTGAATATCTTCTCCTATTGCTTTATTTAAAGAGCACGCAGGACTGGGCTCACACATAGAAGAAAACAAGTTTGTAGATTGTGCCTAAGTCTAACACCACCCAGGTGGATAGTGCTGTTTTTTTTTCCGTGGATGACGAAGTCGGCTTGTACGAAGGTACGCAACTTCAAACTGAGGGGTGATAGATTTAAGACATTTGTCAGAGGCAGCTTCTTTGCACAGAGAGTGGTAAGGGCATGGAATGCGCGACCTACTAATGCAGTCAACTCAGCCACATAAGGGCTATTTTAACAGTCGTTAGATAAGTACGTGGATGAGTTTGGGATAGTGTAGGGGGACTAGCTGAGAAGGGTTCACAGGTCGGCGCAACACCGACGGCTGAAGGGCCAGTTCTGCACTGCATTGTCCTATGTTCTATGTTCTAACCTGCCTCTTTCATCTGTCTTAAATCTATTACCCCTCAATTTGTAGTTATGCCCCCTCGTACAAGCTGACGTCATGATACTCGGAAAAAAAAACCTTTCACTGTCTACCTCTCATGCTTCTACGTTCCAGAGGATTAAAAGTTCGCACGTCATCCAGTTTCTTCTTCTAACACAAATCTTCCTTTCCCCGCAACATCCTAGTAAAACTCTTCTGAGCCCTCTCCACCACAATAATACCTTTTCTATAACAGGAATACCAGAGCTGCAATGCAAAGAAAGCCTCGCCAACATCATGTCCGAACGCAATACAGGTGATTCCTTCACTCGAAGTTGTGAGCAATGAAAGCAGGCATGGTAAACATCTTTTTAAAACGAACCTATCTGTATATGATGCACATTCCAAAGTATTATGAACTATTCGGTCGCTCTATTCTGCAACACTGCTCAAGGACCAACTGTTAATTGCATAGTTCTGAGAGGGGGCAAATGGAGTTCAATGCAGCTAAATGTGATGTGATGCACTTTGGGAAGAATAACAGCAAGGCAGAGTACTGGGTCAATGGAAAGAATCTTGGTAGTGTGGATGTGCAGAGGGATCTTGGAGCCCATGTACATAGATCACTGAAAGTTTCCACTGTGAATATATATATATAGCTTACTAGTAAAATAGATTGTAGATTCTGAGTGGGCGTGTCCTCGGCGCTCGGAGGTCACGTGGTCCTCTGATGCGTGCGCAGAGGATGGCCACGTGGTGCTCCTAGACACGGGCGCGGTCACTCGATCTCCCTGTTTCGCGCTCTGGAAGAGTGCCGGGAGGTCACGTGATCGGCCGTTTCGCGCCCCAGAAGTATGCGAGTCTGCCGTTTCGCGCCCGAAAGGAGGCCGCGCGGTGCTCCTTTTCTGAGACAAAGGAGGGTCACGTGGGATCGGACATTCGGGAATGCGAGGAGGCGGGGAACGGAGTCAGAGCAACAGCCAATTAGAAGACAATCTCACTTGAGTGATGGTATGATGGTTTGTATGATATAAAAGACTGGGTCAGGAGCAGGAATTCGTCTTTTGTTCTTTGTGAACTGACTTACTTAGTAGTTTGTCAGGGACAGAAAGGTTTGGAATCAAAGCTCTGTATACTTTATCCACTTATTGCTAGAATAAAACTAAAAGTGTAAGATTGAATATCTTCTCCTATTGCTTTATTTAAAGAGCACGCAGGACTGGGCTCACACATAGAAGAAAACAAGTTTGTAGATTGTGCCTAAGTCTAACACCACCCAGGTGGATAGTGCTGTTTTTTTTTCCGTGGATGACGAAGTCGGCTTGTACGAAGGTACGCAACTTCAAACTGAGGGGTGATAGATTTAAGACATTTGTCAGAGGCAGCTTCTTTGCACAGAGAGTGGTAAGGGCGTGGAATGCGCGACCTACTAATGCAGTCAACTCAGCCACATAAGGGCTATTTTAACAGTCGTTAGATAAGTACGTGGATGAGTTTGGGATAGTGTAGGGGGACTAGCTGAGAAGGGTTCACAGGTCGGCGCAACACCGACGGCTGAAGGGCCAGTTCTGCACTGCATTGTCCTATGTTCTATGTTCTAACCTGCCTCTTTCATCTGTCTTAAATCTATTACCCCTCAATTTGTAGTTATGCCCCCTCGTACAAGCTGACGTCATGATACTCGGAAAAAAAACCTTTCACTGTCTACCTCTCATGCTTCTACGTTCCAGAGGATTAAAAGTTCGCACGTCATCCAGTTTCTTCTTCTAACACAAATCTTCCTTTCCCCGCAACATCCTAGTAAAACTCTTCTGAGCCCTCTCCACCACAATAATACCTTTTCTATAACAGGAATACCAGAGCTGCAATGCAAAGAAAGCCTCGCCAACATCATGTCCGAACGCAATACAGGTGATTCCTTCACTCGAAGTTGTGAGCAATGAAAGCAGGCATGGTAAACATCTTTTTAAAACGAACCTATCTGTATATGATGCACATTCCAAAGTATTATGAACTATTCGGTCGCTCTATTCTGCAACACTGCTCAAGGACCAACTGTTAATTGCATAGTTCTGAGAGGGGGCAAATGGAGTTCAATGCAGCTAAATGTGATGTGATGCACTTTGGGAAGAATAACAGCAAGGCAGAGTACTGGGTCAATGGAAAGAATCTTGGTAGTGTGGATGTGCAGAGGGATCTTGGAGCCCATGTACATAGATCACTGAAAGTTTCCACTGTGAATATATATATATAGCTTACTAGTAAAATAGATTGTAGATTCTGAGTGGGCGTGTCCTCGGCGCTCGGAGGTCACGTGGTCCTCTGATGCGTGCGCAGAGGATGGCCACGTGGTGCTCCTAGACACGGGCGCGGTCACTCGATCTCCCTGTTTCGCGCTCTGGAAGAGTGCCGGGAGGTCACGTGATCGGCCGTTTCGCGCCCCAGAAGTATGCGAGTCTGCCGTTTCGCGCCCGAAAGGAGGCCGCGCGGTGCTCCTTTTCTGAGACAAAGGAGGGTCACGTGGGATCGGACATTCGGGAATGCGAGGAGGCGGGGAACGGAGTCAGAGCAACAGCCAATTAGAAGACAATCTCACTTGAGTGATGGTATGATGGTTTGTATGATATAAAAGACTGGGTCAGGAGCAGGAATTCGTCTTTTGTTCTTTGTGAACTGACTTACTTAGTAGTTTGTCAGGGACAGAAAGGTTTGGAATCAAAGCTCTGTATACTTTATCCACTTATTGCTAGAATAAAACTAAAAGTGTAAGATTGAATATCTTCTCCTATTGCTTTATTTAAAGAGCACGCAGGACTGGGCTCACACATAGAAGAAAACAAGTTTGTAGATTGTGCCTAAGTCTAACACCACCCAGGTGGATAGTGCTGTTTTTTTTCCGTGGATGACGAAGTCGGCTTGTACGAAGGTACGCAACTTCAAACTGAGGGGTGATAGATTTAAGACATTTGTCAGAGGCAGCTTCTTTGCACAGAGAGTGGTAAGGGCGTGGAATGCGCGACCTACTAATGCAGTCAACTCAGCCACATAAGGGCTATTTTAACAGTCGTTAGATAAGTACGTGGATGAGTTTGGGATAGTGTAGGGGGACTAGCTGAGAAGGGTTCACAGGTCGGCGCAACACCGACGGCTGAAGGGCCAGTTCTGCACTGCATTGTCCTATGTTCTATGTTCTAACCTGCCTCTTTCATCTGTCTTAAATCTATTACCCCTCAATTTGTAGTTATGCCCCCTCGTACAAGCTGACGTCATGATACTCGGAAAAAAAACCTTTCACTGTCTACCTCTCATGCTTCTACGTTCCAGAGGATTAAAAGTTCGCACGTCATCCAGTTTCTTCTTCTAACACAAATCTTCCTTTCCCCGCAACATCCTAGTAAAACTCTTCTGAGCCCTCTCCACCACAATAATACCTTTTCTATAACAGGAATACCAGAGCTGCAATGCAAAGAAAGCCTCGCCAACATCATGTCCGAACGCAATACAGGTGATTCCTTCACTCGAAGTTGTGAGCAATGAAAGCAGGCATGGTAAACATCTTTTTAAAACGAACCTATCTGTATATGATGCACATTCCAAAGTATTATGAACTATTCGGTCGCTCTATTCTGCAACACTGCTCAAGGACCAACTGTTAATTGCATAGTTCTGAGAGGGGGCAAATGGAGTTCAATGCAGCTAAATGTGATGTGATGCACTTTGGGAAGAATAACAGCAAGGCAGAGTACTGGGTCAATGGAAAGAATCTTGGTAGTGTGGATGTGCAGAGGGATCTTGGAGCCCATGTACATAGATCACTGAAAGTTTCCACTGTGAATATATATATATAGCTTACTAGTAAAATAGATTGTAGATTCTGAGTGGGCGTGTCCTCGGCGCTCGGAGGTCACGTGGTCCTCTGATGCGTGCGCAGAGGATGGCCACGTGGTGCTCCTAGACACGGGCGCGGTCACTCGATCTCCCTGTTTCGCGCTCTGGAAGAGTGCCGGGAGGTCACGTGATCGGCCGTTTCGCGCCCCAGAAGTATGCGAGTCTGCCGTTTCGCGCCCGAAAGGAGGCCGCGCGGTGCTCCTTTTCTGAGACAAAGGAGGGTCACGTGGGATCGGACATTCGGGAATGCGAGGAGGCGGGGAACGGAGTCAGAGCAACAGCCAATTAGAAGACAATCTCACTTGAGTGATGGTATGATGGTTTGTATGATATAAAAGACTGGGTCAGGAGCAGGAATTCGTCTTTTGTTCTTTGTGAACTGACTTACTTAGTAGTTTGTCAGGGACAGAAAGGTTTGGAATCAAAGCTCTGTATACTTTATCCACTTATTGCTAGAATAAAACTAAAAGTGTAAGATTGAATATCTTCTCCTATTGCTTTATTTAAAGAGCACGCAGGACTGGGCTCACACATAGAAGAAAACAAGTTTGTAGATTGTGCCTAAGTCTAACACCACCCAGGTGGATAGTGCTGTTTTTTTTTCCGTGGATGACGAAGTCGGCTTGTACGAAGGTACGCAACTTCAAACTGAGGGGTGATAGATTTAAGACATTTGTCAGAGGCAGCTTCTTTGCACAGAGAGTGGTAAGGGCGTGGAATGCGCGACCTACTAATGCAGTCAACTCAGCCACATAAGGGCTATTTTAACAGTCGTTAGATAAGTACGTGGATGAGTTTGGGATAGTGTAGGGGGACTAGCTGAGAAGGGTTCACAGGTCGGCGCAACACCGACGGCTGAAGGGCCAGTTCTGCACTGCATTGTCCTATGTTCTATGTTCTAACCTGCCTCTTTCATCTGTCTTAAATCTATTACCCCTCAATTTGTAGTTATGCCCCCTCGTACAAGCTGACGTCATGATACTCGGAAAAAAAACCTTTCACTGTCTACCTCTCATGCTTCTACGTTCCAGAGGATTAAAAGTTCGCACGTCATCCAGTTTCTTCTTCTAACACAAATCTTCCTTTCCCCGCAACATCCTAGTAAAACTCTTCTGAGCCCTCTCCACCACAATAATACCTTTTCTATAACAGGAATACCAGAGCTGCAATGCAAAGAAAGCCTCGCCAACATCATGTCCTAACGCAATACAGGTGATTCCTTCACTCGAAGTTGTGAGCAATGAAAGCAGGCATGGTAAACATCTTTTTAAAACGAACCTATCTGTATATGATGCACATTCCAAAGTATTATGAACTATTCGGTCGCTCTATTCTGCAACACTGCTCAAGGACCAACTGTTAATTGCATAGTTCTGAGAGGGGGCAAATGGAGTTCAATGCAGCTAAATGTGATGTGATGCACTTTGGGAAGAATAACAGCAAGGCAGAGTACTGGGTCAATGGAAAGAATCTTGGTAGTGTGGATGTGCAGAGGGATCTTGGAGCCCATGTACATAGATCACTGAAAGTTTCCACTGTGAATATATATATATAGCTTACTAGTAAAATAGATTGTAGATTCTGAGTGGGCGTGTCCTCGGCGCTCGGAGGTCACGTGGTCCTCTGATGCGTGCGCAGAGGATGGCCACGTGGTGCTCCTAGACACGGGCGCGGTCACTCGATCTCCCTGTTTCGCGCTCTGGAAGAGTGCCGGGAGGTCACGTGATCGGCCGTTTCGCGCCCCAGAAGTATGCGAGTCTGCCGTTTCGCGCCCGAAAGGAGGCCGCGCGGTGCTCCTTTTCTGAGACAAAGGAGGGTCACGTGGGATCGGACATTCGGGAATGCGAGGAGGCGGGGAACGGAGTCAGAGCAACAGCCAATTAGAAGACAATCTCACTTGAGTGATGGTATGATGGTTTGTATGATATAAAAGACTGGGTCAGGAGCAGGAATTCGTCTTTTGTTCTTTGTGAACTGACTTACTTAGTAGTTTGTCAGGGACAGAAAGGTTTGGAATCAAAGCTCTGTATACTTTATCCACTTATTGCTAGAATAAAACTAAAAGTGTAAGATTGAATATCTTCTCCTATTGCTTTATTTAAAGAGCACGCAGGACTGGGCTCACACATAGAAGAAAACAAGTTTGTAGATTGTGCCTAAGTCTAACACCACCCAGGTGGATAGTGCTGTTTTTTTTTCCGTGGATGACGAAGTCGGCTTGTACGAAGGTACGCAACTTCAAACTGAGGGGTGATTGATTTAAGACATTTGTCAGAGGCAGCTTCTTTGCACAGAGAGTGGTAAGGGCGTGGAATGCGCGACCTACTAATGTAGTCAACTCAGCCACATAAGGGCTATTTTAACAGTCGTTAGATAAGTACGTGGATGAGTTTGGGATAGTGTAGGGGGACTAGCTGAGAAGGGTTCACAGGTCGGCGCAACACCGACGGCTGAAGGGCCAGTTCTGCACTGCATTGTCCTATGTTCTATGTTCTAACCTGCCTCTTTCATCTGTCTTAAATCTATTACCCCTCAATTTGTAGTTATGCCCCCTCGTACAAGCTGACGTCATGATACTCGGAAAAAAAACCTTTCACTGTCTACCTCTCATGCTTCTACGTTCCAGAGGATTAAAAGTTCGCACGTCATCCAGTTTCTTCTTCTAACACAAATCTTCCTTTCCCCACAACATCCTAGTAAAACTCTTCTGAGCCCTCTCCACCACAATAATACCTTTTCTATAACAGGAATACCAGAGCTGCAATGCAAAGGAAGCCTCGCCAACATCAGGTACAAACGCAATACAGATGATTCCTTCACTCGATTTTGTGAGCAATGAAAGCAGGCATGGTAAACAGCTTTGTCAACTGCCCGATCTGTATATGATACACATTTCAGAATATTATGAACAATTCGGTTGGTCTATTCTACAACACTGCTCAAGGATCAACTGTTAATTGCATGATTCTTGCCTTTATTGTTTGAACAAAATGCAATACCATGCAAATGCAAATTATATTCCGTGTGCCTATTTTCAGCCCACTGACCCAATTAACCACAATTTCTTTATAATATTACATAACTTTATTCACTCTGCAATGTACCAGAAATCACAGTGTCATCAATAAGCTGCCAAACATGCTTTCTGTATTCTCATTAAATTCGGTTACAGATGATAAACACAAGTGGAACCATTACTGATCCATGTGGGGCAACGCTGGTCACAAGCCTTCAGTCTGAAACAGAAAATCCTCCACCACCACTGGCTGTCTCCTGTCGTTATCCAATTTTGAATCCAATAACAAACTCACACTGAATCCCATGTGTTCTATCTTTTCCAATCAGTCTACATTGTGGAACCTTGTCAACAGCTTTACTAAATTCCAAGCTAGCAAAGCCTATCGCTCTGCCCTCATCAGTCTTCTTTATTACTTCCTCAAAAACTGAATCAAGTTTACGAAGCACTACTTACCTGAACAAAACGTATGCTGACTCTATGAATCATTCCTTAGCTCACCAAATGTATACAAATCCTACCTTGAAAAATCACCTTCAACAACTTATCAACCACCAAACTCAGACACACTGTAGAAAGTTCGCAGCCTTCTCCTTACATCCCTTCATAAACAAATGCACAACACTAGCCACTCTCCAGTCATTCAGCAGCTTACTCATATTGATACATGATACAACTATATCTGCAAGGGGTCCCGCAAATTTTAGAGCATGGATCAGTACTTGGAGCTGCCATGTTGAGGCCATTCTAGAAACGTGGGTATCACAGGGACAGGAATGGTCGTCGAATGTTCCGTGGTTAGATGGTTCCAAATCAATATGGAGAGAGATAAACGAGATGGGAGATCGGCATTGCAAATCAGGAATACTAGCACATTTGAAGAAAGGGAGGTTGTCGAGGACGGTTTGTCTACAGAGACAGTGTGAGTGGAATTCAAAAGCATGGAAGGAGCAGTAGTTTTGTTGGGAGTCTTCTGACCCCGTCCCTCATTTGCAACAGATACAGAGAGGATTGGGAGACACAATTTGAAACAATGAAGAAATAACAGGTTGTTGTCATGGGTGAAATAAAATTTCCTAATATTGCTTGGAAAGTACTTAGTCTAAATACTATTACATAAGAACGGTGGACAATAAATTGGTAACAGATATTCTCAGAGAATTGCATGACAAAAGTGTGGAGGCTATTGAGGGAACACTTGCTGTGATTCTTGCATAGGTTTGTTTCACTCGGCCAGGGAAGGGACCGTAGGTTAAAAAATCTTGCACGACGACTGATCTGAAATATCCAGTCAAGAGGAAGAGGGAATTAGGAGGAAAGGGAAGGTTACTTCAAGTTTAGGAAACAATGATCAGACAAGGTTCTGGACGGTTACAAGGTAGGTAGGAAGGAACTGAAGAACGGACTTACAGAGCTAGAAGGGAACACGGAAAAACGTTAGCGGGTACGTTAAGAAGATCCTGAAGGTGTTCTACACTTATGTGAGAAACAGAGGATGGCCAGCCTGAAGTTCGGACCGATCAGAGATAGTGGAGGGAAAAAGTAGTCGAAGTAGGATCTTTAACGAATACACTGCTTCACTATTCACTAGTGAGAGTGACCTTATCGTTTGCGAGGAAAGCGTATAAAAGGCAGATATCCTCGAACAGGTTGATGCTAAGAATGAAGATGTGTTGAAAATTTAGAAACACATGACGATACATCAGTCCCCTGAGCCAGACAGGATAGAACCAAAGTTATTACAGGAAGTGAGGGAAGTTTTTTCCTCGCTTTCGCCGATGATCTTTGCAGCTTTATTGGAGTAGTACCGGATGATTGAGGGTCACAAACATTATTCACTTTCTCAAGAAGAGGAAAAGGCACAACCTGGGAATTAACGACCAATCGGTCTTATGTTTCTTATGGGCAAACTATTGGAGATAAGTCTGAGAGACAGGACTTACTGATTATTTGAAAATGTGCAGACAGGTTATTGAGAGTCGGCATGGCTTTCTAATGAGCAGATGATGCCTCACAAGTCTTTCTTTGAGGATGTGACAAAACACAAAGATGAAGGTAAAGAAGTGGATATGCTATATGTGTAGTTTTACCATGCGGTTGATAAGGATCCCCATGGTAGGGCCGTTTAGAAAGTAACAAGGCCTGAGATACAGGATATGTTGGCGGTCTGGTTCCAGAATTCACTGGCACATGGAAAATCGAGTGTGATAGTAGACGAAATGTATTCAGCTGAGAGCTTTGTGACCAATGATGTGCCACAGAGATCTGCTCTGGGACCTCAGTTATTCGTGATTTTTATAATTGACTTCAATGAGGAAGTGGAAGGGTGGGTTAGTAAGTTTGCTGACGACTGAAAGATTGTTGGAGTTGTGGATAGTGTAGAGGGGTGTTTTAGGTTTCAATGGGACATTGACAGGATACAATCTGAGAATTGGTAGATGGAGTTCAAACTGGAAACTACGAAGTGCTTCATTTAGGAAAGTCGAATTTGAACTCAGATTACAGGGTTATAGGCATGATTCTTGCCAGCATGGAGGAGCAGAGGGATATTGGCATCCACCACCATCGATCCTTCAAAGGTGCCATTCAGGTTGATAGGTTATGGAGAAGGTGTATAGTGTGCTGGCTTTAATGAGGAGGGGGAGCGATTTTAAGAGCCGCAAGGTTATGCTGCAGCTGTATAAAGCCCTGTTTAGACCACTCTTGGAATCATCTGGTCAGTTCTCGTGCCTAATTAGTGGAAGGATGTTAAAGTCTAAGAGATAGTGCAGAGATATTTTTCCAGGATGCTGCCTGGACTGGAGAGCATGTCTAATGAAGAAAGGCTCAGGGAGCTAATGCTTTTCTTCTATAAGAGAAAAAATGATGAAGAGTGACGTGAGATATACAGGATGATAAGAGGGATAACTGGAGTGGATAGCCACAGACATTTTTCTCCTTGGGCGGAAACGGGTATCATGAGGAGGAATAATAGTAATGTGATTGGTGAAAGGTGTAGGGACATGGTAAAGTAGGTTCATTGTATAGAGAGTGTCGGTTGCATGGAATGCATTGCTTGCATGGCAATCGAGTCAGATACATGAGGGATATTTAAGTGCCACGTCGATAGGCAAGCGCAATGAAAGGAAGGTAATATGAATTGGTTTGATCTTATAGTCAGATGAAAGGTCGGTATAACATCGAGGACGGAAGAGACTGTACTGTTCAGTACTGTTCGATACTCATTTTATATATCAAAAGCCTTCCTCAGCTCCCCATCCACGTGTAGTCCCATTTTCAAAAAGGCATGAACCTCTTTACTAAGATTTCGCCAGTGCCTTCACGTTGATGATTGATATTTCACAGACACATCCGACCACGAAATTCCTTGTCAAAACCTTGCTCAAGTGCTTGTGAACCATGTCTGCCTCTCTGCCCTCTCGACTTTCTTGGTAACCACTTTGCAAGAAAATCAATCAATTTCAGAGAGATACGATTTCCCATCTATACAGCATGCGGACCATACGAAATGATTCCTTGCCTCTCTATCTGCCTGGAAATATTATCTCTCAGGATCCCCTCTGACAACGTACTCACTACGGACGTTAGGCTTACTGGTCTGGTGTTCCCAGACATTTACATACAGCATTTCTGTTAAAATGGCACAACATTAACCATCCCCCAATCTATGGGTACTTCACCTGTGGCTGTCAATGATGGAAATATCGGCACTAGGAATTCACAATTTCTTCCCTCGCCTCCCATAAAGACCTGTGACATATTTCATCAACTCAACGTTTTATCTACCTTAATACATTCTATGTCTTCCAACATCTTCTCTTCTGTAATGTGGTCATTTATCCAGCCATCGCATTTTATTTCACCTAGTTCAGTAGCATCCATGCCTTTCTCAACGGTAAATAATGAGGAGAAATATTCATTTAGGATCGCATCCATCTCTTGTGGATGCACATATGCAGATGACTTTGCTGCTCATTAAGAGGCCCCAATTTTCTTCCTGTTTCTCTTTCTGCCTTTCATATACTTGTAGAGCCTCTTTGGATTCTCCTTTACCTGACCTGCCAAACCATCTCATGTCCCCCATTTTAGCACTCTTTCTTTCTTAAGTATACCCCGCTACCCTCTATCCTCCTCAGGGAATTCACTTGATCCTAGCTGGCTATACCTGTTATATGTCTCCTTCTTTTTCAAGACCAAAGACTTAATAACTCTACTTCATTTTAGCAAGGACATGCTGGGCCTGAAGCCTCATTAATTCACTTCGGAATGCTTCCCGCTTACTCGAAGTCTATGCTTTTGCAACTAGCCTCCCCCAGTCAACCTTCAAAAGTTCAATCCGAGGATCATCAAAATTGCCATTGCCTTAATTTAGAATTTTAACTTGTGAACGAGACCTAATATTTTCGATCACTATTTTAAAACACATCGAATTATGGTCACTTGTCCGAAACTGCTCCCTTACTGAGACGTTTTGTCCATTCTCTTGTCGGTCCACCTACATACTTCACGAGAAATTCTTCCTGAACGTAGGTAGCGAATTTCTCTCCATCCAAGTCCTGAGAACTATGGCAGTCCCAGTCGATGTTCGGAAAGATAAAATCCCCAACCTATTATAGACATATTATTTTTCCGCTCCCTGTGATCTCTTTACTTATTTTGTCCTCAATCTCCCACTTACTGTTGGTTTGAGAGTGGGGGCAGAGGGACATTCCAAGTAAAATGCTTCCAAACTAATCACTTGCCAAATTTATTTCTCACTGCGATCTTTACAGGTTCAGTGAATGATGTCTCAAAACCTTTTTGTCTCAGTACCGCTGTGATGTTCTGCCCAATCAAACACATGACTATCAACTACCTTTTCATTCTTCCTTTCATATCTTTACCTATGGATATTGCGCTCCCAGTCCTGTCCCTCACTCTGTCATGTTTCTGTATTGGCTGGAATATCCCAGTCGCACATATCCGTCCATGCCCTGAGTTAATTTATTTTACTTGTCAGGTCTTTTGCAATGAAACGAACCGACATCCCTTGCTTCCTGCCATGCTCTTACCTGCCCTGTCTCATATTTGGATTACAAGCACTGACTTTAATATTTTACTTGCAGTCAGTAACCCTTGTACGATTCTCAAATTTCTCTTTTGTTGCCCTATGCTTTGGATCACAATTCCCTGCCTAATACTTTTAAAGACTACCGAGAGGCTCAAACAAACATCTTGCCAGGATATGTGTCCCTCTCCAGTTCAGTTGCAATCTGTCCGTGTGGTACACGTCACCCCTGGTTATGTCACAATTCCTTCAGGACCTGTCCTTCCATGTATCGCATCGGGAATCTATTCCCAGTTACATCTTTGTCTTTGTTAGCTAGTTTATTCCTATTAATTTAATAATTGGTTGAACAAGACTTTTCGCGGCAGTATTGATTCGATTTCTGAACCTAGACTGAGTTATGGCATACATAAAAGTGTTTGCGCAACAACTTGTATTCGACAACATGAATCCAACTTGTTGAAACATATAAAAATAATCATAATCAAAGTAGTTTTCGATGTTACAATAAAATAAAACATATGTCACCTATCAAAGTATGAAGCTTCCGGATATGGTGAGGAGCAAATTCACAGACATCGTCCTGCTCTCCACTTCCGGGTCAGAATGATTCGCTCCTTCGCTTTGAAGCATCAATGCCCGACAGTACGACTAGCTACTAAAGTTTGTTTGATTGCCAGGGCATTGAACAATACAATGAAAGCGAACGGGAGAAATAGTGTTAAAAGTGTATCAGACCAATCAAATACCACCCATCCAATCGCTGTATTATAGAACTGAGAACAGAACCACGGCACATTGAAAGGTTCATGTGTAATATAGAAAGGCACTTTGTTTTTATTTAAACAAAAGAGAATGCCTATTGTAGCCAGACGACGTTCTGCACTTCTTACAGTAAAATATTTTGTTTTCAGATCCTCACAACAAATCATAGAATATAGAACATAGAAAAGTACAGCACAGAACAGGGCCTTTGGCCCACGATGTTGTGCTGAGGATTAATCCTATTGTAAGAATAAAATAACTTAACCTACTCACCCTTCAACTCATTGCAATCCATGTTCATGCGCAGTAGTCGCTTAAATGTCCCAATGACTCTGCTTCCACCATCACAGCTGGCAACACATCGCATGCATTCACAACTCTCTGCATAAAGAACCTGTCTCTGACGTCCACTCCATGCATTTCTCCTAATCTCTTAAAACTATAACCCCACGTGCCAGCCAATCCTGCCCTGGGGAAAAGTCTCTGGTATTGACAATTTCCATGCCTCTCATGATCTTGTGTAACTCGATCATGTCACCTCTCTTCTGCCTTCTCTCCAGAGTCAAAATTCCAAGCTTATTCAAAATCTCTTCATAAGGCAAGTCCTCAAGTCCAGGCAGCATCCTGGTAAACGTTCATTGCACCCTGTCCAAAGCCTCTATATCTTTCCTACAGTCGGGCGACCAGAACTCTACACAATATTCCAAGTGTAGTGTCACCACACACTTGTACTGCTGGAACTAAACCACGCGGCTCTTATACTCAATCCCCCCTGTTCATGAAAAGCCAAAATACCATATGTTTTATTTTTAACAAACCTATCCACATGGGCAGTAACTTTGAGGGATCTGTGTACTTGAACACCAAGATCCTTCTGTTCCTCCATACTGCCAAGAATCCTGTCTTTAATCCTATATTCAGCTTTCAAGTTAGACCTTCCAAAATGCATCACTTCACATTTATCCAGGTTGAACTCCGTCTGCCATTTCTCAGCTCAGCTCTGCATTCTATCTATTTCGCGCTGCAAGTGAGGATACCAGATGCTGGAAACCAGAGGTTAGATCAGAGTGGTGCTGGAAAAGCACAGCAGGTCAGGCAGCATCCGAGGAGCAGGAAAATCGACGTTTTGAGTTCTATCCCTGATGATGGGCTTTTTGACGAAACGTCGATTTTCCTGCTCCTCCGGTGCTGCCGGACATGAAGTTCTTTTCCAGCACCACTCTGATCTAAGCTATGTCACGCTGCAGCCTGCAATGGCACTCGTTACTATCAACGGTTCCTCCAACCGTTGTGTCATCTGCAAATTACTAACCCATCCCTCAACCTCCTCATCAAAGTCATTTATAAAAACTACAAAGAGCAAAATCCCAACAACAGAGCCCTGCAGGATCCCACTCACTGACCTCCAGGCAGAATACTTTCCATCTACAACCACTCTCTTCCTTCTGTCAGCCAGCCAATTCTGAATCCAGACAGCCAAATCTTCCTCTATCCCATATCTTCTGACTTTATGAATGAATCTACCATGGGAAACCTGATCAAATGATTTTCTGAAGTCCATATGCAGCTCATCCACTGTTCAACCTTTGTCGACCTGTCTTGTTACCTCCTTAAAGAACTCAATAAAATTTGTGCGCCATAACCTGCCCCTCACAAAGCCATGCTGACTGCCTTTACACACGCTACGCTTTTCCAAATAGTCATAAATCGTTTCGCTCAGAATTCTTCCAAAAATTTTGCTGACCTCAGATATAAGACTGTCTGGTCTGTAATTACCACGAAATTCCCTATTTCCCTTCTTGAAACATCCATGCCCTTCCAATCCTCTTGGTACGACTCCCCTGGAGAGTGAGGAGGCAAAGATATTCACAAACGAGCTAGCAAACTCATTTCTCGCTTGCTGGAGCAGCCTCGGATAAATCTTTTCTGGCCTAGCGACTTATCAATTTTAATGTTTGCCGAAACCTCTAGCATATCAACTTGATCAATCTTGGTCTGTTCAAGCCTGTATCCCAGCTGCTTAAAGTTTTCATTCGCAGGAAGCTCCATTTCCTTTGTGAAGACCGAAGCAAAAAAAAACTCATTCAGGGCTCCCCCATCTGCTCAGACTCCACACACTAGGTCCCTGTGCTATCCCGATCGGCCCTACCTTCTCCCTGATCATTCTCTTATTCCTCAAGGATGAGTAATATGCCTTTGGTTTCTCCCTAATCCTTCTGGCCAAGCCTTTCTCCTGCCCCATTCTGGCTCTCCTCAGTTCACTTCTGAGCTCGTTTCCAGCAAGCCTTTAATCCTCTACAGCTATGTTAGATCCTTGCTTACTCCACCTTACGTAAACTGTCTTCTTCGTTTTGATGAGAAGCTCCTCTGTTCTCGTCATCGCTGGTTTCTCAATCTTACACCTTCTTACCCGGCTCAAAGGAGCAAATTCGGGCTTCACTCGCAACAATGGCTCCTTGAACAGTCCCACCTGTCTGTTGTGCCCTTTCTGTGGAATAATTGCTCCCAGTCCCAACTCTTGTCTGACAGCATCATATTTTCATTTTCCCCAATTAAATAGCTTCCCCCTTAACAGGTCCTTTCCCTCTCTAAGACTATGCTAAACGTGAGCTGAAAATGCGACATCTGACACCTGTCCAGGCTCATTTCCGAGCACCAAATCCAAAATGGCCTCTCCCTTCGTTGGTCTGTAGATACAGTCAGCAAGGAAACCCTCCTGAATACACCACAAATCATCACAAATCTATCAAAGGTAAATATAACAGTGAACTAGACTGAGCAGTCTCTGGCTGTAAACTTCAGGACACCATCTCAGATAAATCCACAGCTAAAATATCAACAAAATCTCACCGCAACCCGGGATCTGTCACACAATCAAAACTTGTCAACTTCTCACAAACGCTTTTGCCCCAAACATCCATTCTCCTGCTCCTCGGATGCTGTCTGACCTGCTCTGCTTTTCCACCACCACTCTCATCTCCACCAGTGGCAGTACCCACTTTCGCCTTTCTCTTCATACACTTTTCCCACCAACTTTGCTTTTTCTTTCTGATTTACCGCATCTGTACTACTTTCCGCTTTTAACATTTCTGAAGGGTTTTCCACAAACAAAAAGGCAAAAAGAAGGAACTCTTAGACTGAGTACATGCTGCAGTAATTCTGGAGAAGAGGAAACTCCTGGTAACAGTTCACGAAGCAGAAATCTCTCGAGAAATCTGTATTAATCCGCACTTCCATTCTCTTGATCGATTTGTAGTTTTCTCTGTTACATTGTAGAAGAGGGGGAGGGTGGAGTCGCAGCTGGGAGGGAGAGAAACCAGGCTGATTTTCAAAGTTTTACAATCAGAGTGTCATACAGCATGGAAACAGATCCTTAGGTCCAGCCAGTTTATGCTGACCATTTCCCCAAACACAACTGTAACCACCTGCATGCAATTGAACATTTCCCATTTGCGAGCATTTGGTCATATCTCTCTAAACCTTTCCTATTCGTGAACTTATCCAAGCGTCTTTTCAACGTTGTAACTGTACCTGCGTCCACCACTTTCTCTGACAGTTCATTGCACGCACCAAGCACTCGATGTGTAAAAAAATTGTCCCTCATTTCCTTTATAAATCCATAATCCCCCTGTCCACGCAACAGTAAATCAAAGATCCATCTCAATGCTTTTCACAATAAGTACCTCCCCCAGTCCCTCACTAATAAATCAATGGTCCATTTAAACAAACTGGGAATTGCATTCCACAGTCTGCAGACAGCTTCCCCAAAACCAATGACTAATGTTTTATCATCTGCAAATTTGATATCCGACACCAATTCCACATCAGTGATAGATACACCAGACAAACAGGTGACTAATACTGAAGCCTGGGGTAAAATCAAAGAATTGCGAAACTTCATCAAATGGGGCATACCAAACCCAAAATGGCAACACTGCTTTCTCCCCACTGAAGGTGCAACACTGCTCAGATTCTCCGGCAATTTCTGTTCAGTTTCTGAACCTTGAGGAACTCAACTATTTCAAAACACATGCAGTATTCTTCTTATCATCAGGTTGGTCTACATCACAAACACTTCCTTCTTCTTTATCCTTTAAAGCAAATCAGTCAAGTTCATCCGACACTATCTTCCCTTAACAATTCCATGATGACTATCTTGGATGATGACGTGGAGGAGCCGGTGTTGGACTGGAGTGGACAATGTTAAAAACCACATAACACCAGCGTATAGTCCAACAGCTTTATTTGGAAGCAATAGCTGCTCCTTCATCAGGTAACAACGTGTGATTCCTTTTCAGCTTCATCTTGGATTGAACTTTCACTCACCGTGTGGTTATTTCTATCATCTCTCAGAGTTTTACCGAGTCATTTGCTCATTAATGGAAATATAAAAGCAGCTGGTCTCCACTCCTCCTATTTCTGACCTGCACCGTCCAACACAAGGGCAACAATTATTGTCTGTTTTCTTATTCTCTCTGATCTGGGAACTTCATTGTTGCACAAGTTAGTGACCGCTACTGACCACAAGTGGGAATTGCAACCAACCCGCAGAAATACTCAAGAGTCTGTCAGGGTGAATGAAGTCAGCAAACAGATTCTGTCTGTGCACGACACAATCAGATTGGTGTACATTTCGATTCAAAAATAAAATAACCGACCTGATATCATAAGTAATGCTGTGCCCATAAACAATGGACTGCCCAGACAGTTTTCACTTGATATTAGGCTGTATTTCACAAAAACACTGGGAGTAATGTTGAAAGGAGGGAAATCTAGAAATAAAATGAAAAACTCAGGATTTCTGTCAAGACGCCAGTTTATTTGAAACGGGTATCGCCCTGACTCCTTAATCTTCTAGGGTCCCTCCTCAATTTCAAAGTGGTGGGAAACCGCACTGCAGAGGTTTGGCGCCGTTCGTGTGGCTGACTCAAGCTTCTGTGCATATCGAAGTGTTTCATTCCCACTGCGGAAAGTGGTCTTTTTGGTGTTGAGCGGTTTAAAAGCCGCCGCATGCGATGGCCGGGAATCGAACCCGGGTCAACTGCTTGGAAGGCAGCTATGCTCACCACTATACCACCATCGCAACTGGGACGTGTCCTCCACACATCAGCTAATGTGCAATTCGACCAATAGTTCTTCACTCGAAATTTCAGTCTTCTTGCAAATTTTACGCTGAAATATTGCAATTCACCACTAATAAAAGACTGACTTTTACTCGTTCCATACTTCTCATTATGCCTTTTCATTCACACTTTCTCATGCACACAAACCAGCATTTATCATCATCTCAGATAAATCCACAGCTAAAATATCAACAAAATCTCACCGCAACCCGGGATCTGTCACACAATCAAAACTTGTCAACTTCTCACAAACGCTTTTGCCCCAAACATCCATTCTCCTGCTCCTCCGATGCTGTCTGACCTGCTCTGCTTTTCCACCACCACTCTCATCTCCACCAGTGGCAGTACCCACTTTCGCCTTTCTCTTCATACACTTTTCCCACCAACTTTGCTTTTTCTTTCTGATTTACCGCATCTGTACTACTTTCCGCTTTTAACATTTCTGAAGGGTTTTCCACAAACAAAAAGGCAAAAAGAAGGAACTCTTAGACTGAGTACATGCTGCAGTAATTCTGGAGAAGAGGAAACTCCTGGTAACAGTTCACGAAGCAGAAATCTCTCGAGAAATCTGTATTAATCCGCACTTCCATTCTCTTGATCGATTTGTAGTTTTCTCTGTTACATTGTAGAAGAGGGGGAGGGTGGAGTCGCAGCTGGGAGGGAGAGAAACCAGGCTGATTTTCAAAGTTTTAGAATCAGAGTGTCATACAGCATGGAAACAGATCCTTAGGTCCAGCCAGTTTATGCTGACCATTTCCCCAAACACAACTGTAACCACCTGCATGCAATTGAACATTTCCCATTTGCGAGCATTTGGTCATATCTCTCTAAACCTTTCCTATTCGTGAACTTATCCAAGCGTCTTTTCAACGTTGTAACTGTACCTGCGTCCACCACTTTCTCTGACAGTTCATTGCACGCACCAAGCACTCGATGTGTAAAAAAATTGTCCCTCATTTCCTTTATAAATCCATAATCCCCCTGTCCACGCAACAGTAAATCAAAGATCCATCTCAATGCTTTTCACAATAAGTACCTCCCCCAGTCCCTCACTAATAAATCAATGGTCCATTTAAACAAACTGGGAATTGCATTCCACAGTCTGCAGACAGCTTCCCCAAAACCAATGACTAATGTTTTATCATCTGCAAATTTGATATCCGACACCAATTCCACATCAGTGATAGATACACCAGACAAACAGGTGACTAATACTGAAGCCTGGGGTAAAATCAAAGAATTGCGAAACTTCATCAAATGGGGCATACCAAACCCAAAATGGCAACACTGCTTTCTCCCCACTGAAGGTGCAACACTGCTCAGATTCTCCGGCAATTTCTGTTCAGTTTCTGAACCTTGAGGAACTCAACTATTTCAAAACACATGCAGTATTCTTCTTATCATCAGGTTGGTCTACATCACAAACACTTCCTTCTTCTTTATCCTTTAAAGCAAATCAGTCAAGTTCATCCGACACTATCTTCCCTTAACAATTCCATGATGACTATCTTGGATGATGACGTGGAGGAGCCGGTGTTGGACTGGAGTGGACAATGTTAAAAACCACATAACACCAGCGTATAGTCCAACAGCTTTATTTGGAAGCAATAGCTGCTCCTTCATCAGGTAACAACGTGTGATTCCTTTTCAGCTTCATCTTGGATTGAACTTTCACTCACCGTGTGGTTATTTCTATCATCTCTCAGAGTTTTACCGAGTCATTTGCTCATTAATGGAAATATAAAAGCAGCTGGTCTCCACTCCTCCTATTTCTGACCTGCACCGTCCAACACAAGGGCAACAATTATTGTCTGTTTTCTTATTCTCTCTGATCTGGGAACTTCATTGTTGCACAAGTTAGTGACCGCTACTGACCACAAGTGGGAATTGCAACCAACCCGCAGAAATACTCAAGAGTCTGTCAGGGTGAATGAAGTCAGCAAACAGATTCTGTCTGTGCACGACACAATCAGATTGGTGTACATTTCGATTCAAAAATAAAATAACCGACCTGATATCATAAGTAATGCTGTGCCCATAAACAATGGACTGCCCAGACAGTTTTCACTTGATATTAGGCTGTATTTCACAAAAACACTGGGAGTAATGTTGAAAGGAGGGAAATCTAGAAATAAAATGAAAAACTCAGGATTTCTGTCAAGACGCCAGTTTATTTGAAACGGGTATCGCCCTGACTCCTTAATCTTCTAGGGTCCCTCCTCAATTTCAAAGTGGTGGGAAACCGCACTGCAGAGGTTTGGCGCCGTTCGTGTGGCTGACTCAAGCTTCTGTGCATATCGAAGTGTTTCATTCCCACTGCGGAAAGTGGTCTTTTTGGTGTTGAGCGGTTTAAAAGCAGCCGCATGCGATGGCCGGGAATCGAACCCGGGTCAACTGCTTGGAAGGCAGCTATGCTCACCACTATACCACCATCGCAACTGGGACGTGTCCTCCACACATCAGCTAATGTGCAATTCGACCAATAGTTCTTCACTCGAAATTTCAGTCTTCTTGCAAATTTTACGCTGAAATATTGCAATTCACCACTAATAAAAGACTGACTTTTACTCGTTCCATACTTCTCATTATGCCTTTTCATTCACACTTTCTCATGCACACAAACCAGCATTTATCATCATCTCAGATAAATCCACAGCTAAAATATCAACAAAATCTCACCGCAACCCGGGATCTGTCACACAATCAAAACTTGTCAACTTCTCACAAACGCTTTTGCCCCAAACATCCATTCTCCTGCTCCTCCGATGCTGTCTGACCTGCTCTGCTTTTCCACCACCACTCTCATCTCCACCAGTGGCAGTACCCACTTTCGCCTTTCTCTTCATACACTTTTCCCACCAACTTTGCTTTTTCTTTCTGATTTACCGCATCTGTACTACTTTCCGCTTTTAACATTTCTGAAGGGTTTTCCACAAACAAAAAGGCAAAAAGAAGGAACTCTTAGACTGAGTACATGCTGCAGTAATTCTGGAGAAGAGGAAACTCCTGGTAACAGTTCACGAAGCAGAAATCTCTCGAGAAATCTGTATTAATCCGCACTTCCATTCTCTTGATCGATTTGTAGTTTTCTCTGTTACATTGTAGAAGAGGGGGAGGGTGGAGTCGCAGCTGGGAGGGAGAGAAACCAGGCTGATTTTCAAAGTTTTAGAATCAGAGTGTCATACAGCATGGAAACAGATCCTTAGGTCCAGCCAGTTTATGCTGACCATTTCCCCAAACACAACTGTAACCACCTGCATGCAATTGAACATTTCCCATTTGCGAGCATTTGGTCATATCTCTCTAAACCTTTCCTATTCGTGAACTTATCCAAGCGTCTTTTCAACGTTGTAACTGTACCTGCGTCCACCACTTTCTCTGACAGTTCATTGCACGCACCAAGCACTCGATGTGTAAAAAAATTGTCCCTCATTTCCTTTATAAATCCATAATCCCCCTGTCCACGCAACAGTAAATCAAAGATCCATCTCAATGCTTTTCACAATAAGTACCTCCCCCAGTCCCTCACTAATAAATCAATGGTCCATTTAAACAAACTGGGAATTGCATTCCACAGTCTGCAGACAGCTTCCCCAAAACCAATGACTAATGTTTTATCATCTGCAAATTTGATATCCGACACCAATTCCACATCAGTGATAGATACACCAGACAAACAGGTGACTAATACTGAAGCCTGGGGTAAAATCAAAGAATTGCGAAACTTCATCAAATGGGGCATACCAAACCCAAAATGGCAACACTGCTTTCTCCCCACTGAAGGTGCAACACTGCTCAGATTCTCCGGCAATTTCTGTTCAGTTTCTGAACCTTGAGGAACTCAACTATTTCAAAACACATGCAGTATTCTTCTTATCATCAGGTTGGTCTACATCACAAACACTTCCTTCTTCTTTATCCTTTAAAGCAAATCAGTCAAGTTCATCCGACACTATCTTCCCTTAACAATTCCATGATGACTATCTTGGATGATGACGTGGAGGAGCCGGTGTTGGACTGGAGTGGACAATGTTAAAAACCACATAACACCAGCGTATAGTCCAACAGCTTTATTTGGAAGCAATAGCTGCTCCTTCATCAGGTAACAACGTGTGATTCCTTTTCAGCTTCATCTTGGATTGAACTTTCACTCACCGTGTGGTTATTTCTATCATCTCTCAGAGTTTTACCGAGTCATTTGCTCATTAATGGAAATATAAAAGCAGCTGGTCTCCACTCCTCCTATTTCTGACCTGCACCGTCCAACACAAGGGCAACAATTATTGTCTGTTTTCTTATTCTCTCTGATCTGGGAACTTCATTGTTGCACAAGTTAGTGACCGCTACTGACCACAAGTGGGAATTGCAACCAACCCGCAGAAATACTCAAGAGTCTGTCAGGGTGAATGAAGTCAGCAAACAGATTCTGTCTGTGCACGACACAATCAGATTGGTGTACATTTCGATTCAAAAATAAAATAACCGACCTGATATCATAAGTAATGCTGTGCCCATAAACAATGGACTGCCCAGACAGTTTTCACTTGATATTAGGCTGTATTTCACAAAAACACTGGGAGTAATGTTGAAAGGAGGGAAATCTAGAAATAAAATGAAAAACTCAGGATTTCTGTCAAGACGCCAGTTTATTTGAAACGGGTATCGCCCTGACTCCTTAATCTTCTAGGGTCCCTCCTCAATTTCAAAGTGGTGGGAAACCGCACTGCAGAGGTTTGGCGCCGTTCGTGTGGCTGACTCAAGCTTCTGTGCATATCGAAGTGTTTCATTCCCACTGCGGAAAGTGGTCTTTTTGGTGTTGAGCGGTTTAAAAGCAGCCGCATGCGATGGCCGGGAATCGAACCCGGGTCAACTGCTTGGAAGGCAGCTATGCTCACCACTATACCACCATCGCAACTGGGACGTGTCCTCCACACATCAGCTAATGTGCAATTCGACCAATAGTTCTTCACTCGAAATTTCAGTCTTCTTGCAAATTTTACGCTGAAATATTGCAATTCACCACTAATAAAAGACTGACTTTTACTCGTTCCATACTTCTCATTATGCCTTTTCATTCACACTTTCTCATGCACACAAACCAGCATTTATCATCATCTCAGATAAATCCACAGCTAAAATATCAACAAAATCTCACCGCAACCCGGGATCTGTCACACAATCAAAACTTGTCAACTTCTCACAAACGCTTTTGCCCCAAACATCCATTCTCCTGCTCCTCCGATGCTGTCTGACCTGCTCTGCTTTTCCACCACCACTCTCATCTCCACCAGTGGCAGTACCCACTTTCGCCTTTCTCTTCATACACTTTTCCCACCAACTTTGCTTTTTCTTTCTGATTTACCGCATCTGTACTACTTTCCGCTTTTAACATTTCTGAAGGGTTTTCCACAAACAAAAAGGCAAAAAGAAGGAACTCTTAGACTGAGTACATGCTGCAGTAATTCTGGAGAAGAGGAAACTCCTGGTAACAGTTCACGAAGCAGAAATCTCTCGAGAAATCTGTATTAATCCGCACTTCCATTCTCTTGATCGATTTGTAGTTTTCTCTGTTACATTGTAGAAGAGGGGGAGGGTGGAGTCGCAGCTGGGAGGGAGAGAAACCAGGCTGATTTTCAAAGTTTTAGAATCAGAGTGTCATACAGCATGGAAACAGATCCTTAGGTCCAGCCAGTTTATGCTGACCATTTCCCCAAACACAACTGTAACCACCTGCATGCAATTGAACATTTCCCATTTGCGAGCATTTGGTCATATCTCTCTAAACCTTTCCTATTCGTGAACTTATCCAAGCGTCTTTTCAACGTTGTAACTGTACCTGCGTCCACCACTTTCTCTGACAGTTCATTGCACGCACCAAGCACTCGATGTGTAAAAAAATTGTCCCTCATTTCCTTTATAAATCCATAATCCCCCTGTCCACGCAACAGTAAATCAAAGATCCATCTCAATGCTTTTCACAATAAGTACCTCCCCCAGTCCCTCACTAATAAATCAATGGTCCATTTAAACAAACTGGGAATTGCATTCCACAGTCTGCAGACAGCTTCCCCAAAACCAATGACTAATGTTTTATCATCTGCAAATTTGATATCCGACACCAATTCCACATCAGTGATAGATACACCAGACAAACAGGTGACTAATACTGAAGCCTGGGGTAAAATCAAAGAATTGCGAAACTTCATCAAATGGGGCATACCAAACCCAAAATGGCAACACTGCTTTCTCCCCACTGAAGGTGCAACACTGCTCAGATTCTCCGGCAATTTCTGTTCAGTTTCTGAACCTTGAGGAACTCAACTATTTCAAAACACATGCAGTATTCTTCTTATCATCAGGTTGGTCTACATCACAAACACTTCCTTCTTCTTTATCCTTTAAAGCAAATCAGTCAAGTTCATCCGACACTATCTTCCCTTAACAATTCCATGATGACTATCTTGGATGATGACGTGGAGGAGCCGGTGTTGGACTGGAGTGGACAATGTTAAAAACCACATAACACCAGCGTATAGTCCAACAGCTTTATTTGGAAGCAATAGCTGCTCCTTCATCAGGTAACAATGTGTGATTCCTTTTCAGCTTCATCTTGGATTGAACTTTCACTCACCGTGTGGTTATTTCTATCATCTCTCAGAGTTTTACCGAGTCATTTGCTCATTAATGGAAATATAAAAGCAGCTGGTCTCCACTCCTCCTATTTCTGACCTGCACCGTCCAACACAAGGGCAACAATTATTGTCTGTTTTCTTATTCTCTCTGATCTGGGAACTTCATTGTTGCACAAGTTAGTGACCGCTACTGACCACAAGTGGGAATTGCAACCAACCCGCAGAAATACTCAAGAGTCTGTCAGGGTGAATGAAGTCAGCAAACAGATTCTGTCTGTGCACGACACAATCAGATTGGTGTACATTTCGATTCAAAAATAAAATAACCGACCTGATATCATAAGTAATGCTGTGCCCATAAACAATGGACTGCCCAGACAGTTTTCACTTGATATTAGGCTGTATTTCACAAAAACACTGGGAGTAATGTTGAAAGGAGGGAAATCTAGAAATAAAATGAAAAACTCAGGATTTCTGTCAAGACGCCAGTTTATTTGAAACGGGTATCGCCCTGACTCCTTAATCTTCTCGGGTCCCTCCTCAATTTCAAAGTGGTGGGAAACCGCACTGCAGAGGTTTGGCGCCGTTCGTGTGGCTGACTCAAGCTTCTGTGCTTATTGAAGTGTTTTAGTTCCACTGTGGAAAGTGGTCTTTTTGGTGTTGAGCGGTTTAAAAGCCGCCACATGCGATGGCCGGGAATCGAACCCGGGTCAACTGCTTGGAAGGCAGCTATGCTCACCACTATAACACCACCGCAACTGGGACACGTCCTCCACACATCAGCTAATGTGCAATTCGACCAATAGTTCTTCATTCGAAATTTCAGTCTTCTTGCAAATTTTACGCTGAAATATTGCAATTCACCACTAATAAAAGACTGACTTTTACTCGTTCCATACTTCTCATTATACCTTTTCATTCACACTTTCTCATGCACACAAACCAGCATTTATCAGATAAATCCACAGCTAAAATATCAACAAAATCTCACCGCAACCCGGGATCTGTCACACAATCAAAACTTGTCAACTTCTCACAAACGCTTTTGCCCCAAACATCCATTCTCCTGCTCCTCGGATGCTGTCTGACCTGCTCTGCTTTTCCACCACCACTCTCATCTCCACCAGTGGCAGTACCCACTTTCGCCTTTCTCTTCATACACTTTTCCCACCAACTTTGCTTTTTCTTTCTGATTTACCGCATCTGTACTACTTTCCGCTTTTAACATTTCTGAAGGGTTTTCCACAAACAAAAAGGCAAAAAGAAGGAGCTGTTAGACTGAGTACATGCTGCAGTAATTCTGGAGAAGAGGAAACTCCTGGTAACAGTTCACGAAGCAGAAATCTCTCGAGAAATCTGTATTAATCCGCACTTCCATTCTCTTGATCGATTTGTAGTTTTCTCTGTTACATTGTAGAAGAGGGGGAGGGTGGAGTCGCAGCTGGGAGGGAGAGAAACCAGGCTGATTTTCAAAGTTTTAGAATCAGAGTGTCATACAGCATGGAAACAGATCCTTAGGTCCAGCCAGTTTATGCTGACCATTTCCCCAAACACAACTGTAACCACCTGCATGCAATTGAACATTTCCCATTTGCGAGCATTTGGTCATATCTCTCTAAACCTTTCCTATTCGTGAACTTATCCAAGCGTCTTTTCAACGTTGTAACTGTACCTGCGTCCACCACTTTCTCTGACAGTTCATTGCACGCACCAAGCACTCGATGTGTAAAAAAATTGTCCCTCATTTCCTTTATAAATCCATAATCCCCCTGTCCACGCAACAGTAAATCAAAGATCCATCTCAATGCTTTTCACAATAAGTACCTCCCCCAGTCCCTCACTAATAAATCAATGGTCCATTTAAACAAACTGGGAATTGCATTCCACAGTCTGCAGACAGCTTCCCCAAAACCAATGACTAATGTTTTATCATCTGCAAATTTGATATCCGACACCAATTCCACATCAGTGATAGATACACCAGACAAACAGGTGACTAATACTGAAGCCTGGGGTAAAATCAAAGAATTGCGAAACTTCATCAAATGGGGCATACCAAACCCAAAATGGCAACACTGCTTTCTCCCCACTGAAGGTGCAACACTGCTCAGATTCTCCGGCAATTTCTGTTCAGTTTCTGAACCTTGAGGAACTCAACTATTTCAAAACACATGCAGTATTCTTCTTATCATCAGGTTGGTCTACATCACAAACACTTCCTTCTTCTTTATCCTTTAAAGCAAATCAGTCAAGTTCATCCGACACTATCTTCCCTTAACAATTCCATGATGACTATCTTGGATGATGACGTGGAGGAGCCGGTGTTGGACTGGAGTGGACAATGTTAAAAACCACATAACACCAGCGTATAGTCCAACAGCTTTATTTGGAAGCAATAGCTGCTCCTTCATCAGGTAACAACGTGTGATTCCTTTTCAGCTTCATCTTGGATTGAACTTTCACTCACCGTGTGGTTATTTCTATCATCTCTCAGAGTTTTACCGAGTCATTTGCTCATTAATGGAAATATAAAAGCAGCTGGTCTCCACTCCTCCTATTTCTGACCTGCACCGTCCAACACAAGGGCAACAATTATTGTCTGTTTTCTTATTCTCTCTGATCTGGGAACTTCATTGTTGCACAAGTTAGTGACCGCTACTGACCACAAGTGGGAATTGCAACCAACCCGCAGAAATACTCAAGAGTCTGTCAGGGTGAATGAAGTCAGCAAACAGATTCTGTCTGTGCACGACACAATCAGATTGGTGTACATTTCGATTCAAAAATAAAATAACCGACCTGATATCATAAGTAATGCTGTGCCCATAAACAATGGACTGCCCAGACAGTTTTCACTTGATATTAGGCTGTATTTCACAAAAACACTGGGAGTAATGTTGAAAGGAGGGAAATCTAGAAATAAAATGAAAAACTCAGGATTTCTGTCAAGACGCCAGTTTATTTGAAACGGGTATCGCCCTGACTCCTTAATCTTCTAGGGTCCCTCCTCAATTTCAAAGTGGTGGGAAACCGCACTGCAGAGGTTTGGCGCCGTTCGTGTGGCTGACTCAAGCTTCTGTGCTTATCGAAGTGTTTCATTCCCACTGCGGAAAGTGGTCTTTTTGGTGTTGAGCGGTTTAAAAGCCGCCGCATGCGATGGCCGGGAATCGAACCCGGGTCAACTGCTTGGAAGGCAGCTATGCTCACCACTATAACACCACCGCAACTGGGACACGTCCTCCACACATCAGCTAATGTGCAATTCGACCAATAGTTCTTCATTCGAAATTTCAGTCTTCTTGCAAATTTTACGCTGAAATATTGCAATTCACCACTAATAAAAGACTGACTTTTACTCGTTCCATACTTCTCATTATACCTTTTCATTCACACTTTCTCATGCACACAAACCAGCATTTATCATCATCTCAGATAAATCCACAGCTAAAATATCAACAAAATCTCACCGCAACCCGGGATCTGTCACACAATCAAAACTTGTCAACTTCTCACAAACGCTTTTGCCCCAAACATCCATTCTCCTGCTCCTCGGATGCTGTCTGACCTGCTCTGCTTTTCCACCACCACTCTCATCTCCACCAGTGGCAGTACCCACTTTCGCCTTTCTCTTCATACACTTTTCCCACCAACTTTGCTTTTTCTTTCTGATTTACCGCATCTGTACTACTTTCCGCTTTTAACATTTCTGAAGGGTTTTCCACAAACAAAAAGGCAAAAAGAAGGAACTCTTAGACTGAGTACATGCTGCAGTAATTCTGGAGAAGAGGAAACTCCTGGTAACAGTTCACGAAGCAGAAATCTCTCGAGAAATCTGTATTAATCCGCACTTCCATTCTCTTGATCGATTTGTAGTTTTCTCTGTTACATTGTAGAAGAGGGGGAGGGTGGAGTCGCAGCTGGGAGGGAGAGAAACCAGGCTGATTTTCAAAGTTTTAGAATCAGAGTGTCATACAGCATGGAAACAGATCCTTAGGTCCAGCCAGTTTATGCTGACCATTTCCCCAAACACAACTGTAACCACCTGCATGCAATTGAACATTTCCCATTTGCGAGCATTTGGTCATATCTCTCTAAACCTTTCCTATTCGTGAACTTATCCAAGCGTCTTTTCAACGTTGTAACTGTACCTGCGTCCACCACTTTCTCTGACAGTTCATTGCACGCACCAAGCACTCGATGTGTAAAAAAATTGTCCCTCATTTCCTTTATAAATCCATAATCCCCCTGTCCACGCAACAGTAAATCAAAGATCCATCTCAATGCTTTTCACAATAAGTACCTCCCCCAGTCCCTCACTAATAAATCAATGGTCCATTTAAACAAACTGGGAATTGCATTCCACAGTCTGCAGACAGCTTCCCCAAAACCAATGACTAATGTTTTATCATCTGCAAATTTGATATCCGACACCAATTCCACATCAGTGATAGATACACCAGACAAACAGGTGACTAATACTGAAGCCTGGGGTAAAATCAAAGAATTGCGAAACTTCATCAAATGGGGCATACCAAACCCAAAATGGCAACACTGCTTTCTCCCCACTGAAGGTGCAACACTGCTCAGATTCTCCGGCAATTTCTGTTCAGTTTCTGAACCTTGAGGAACTCAACTATTTCAAAACACATGCAGTATTCTTCTTATCATCAGGTTGGTCTACATCACAAACACTTCCTTCTTCTTTATCCTTTAAAGCAAATCAGTCAAGTTCATCCGACACTATCTTCCCTTAACAATTCCATGATGACTATCTTGGATGATGACGTGGAGGAGCCGGTGTTGGACTGGAGTGGACAATGTTAAAAACCACATAACACCAGCGTATAGTCCAACAGCTTTATTTGGAAGCAATAGCTGCTCCTTCATCAGGTAACAACGTGTGATTCCTTTTCAGCTTCATCTTGGATTGAACTTTCACTCACCGTGTGGTTATTTCTATCATCTCTCAGAGTTTTACCGAGTCATTTGCTCATTAATGGAAATATAAAAGCAGCTGGTCTCCACTCCTCCTATTTCTGACCTGCACCGTCCAACACAAGGGCAACAATTATTGTCTGTTTTCTTATTCTCTCTGATCTGGGAACTTCATTGTTGCACAAGTTAGTGACCGCTACTGACCACAAGTGGGAATTGCAACCAACCCGCAGAAATACTCAAGAGTCTGTCAGGGTGAATGAAGTCAGCAAACAGATTCTGTCTGTGCACGACACAATCAGATTGGTGTACATTTCGATTCAAAAATAAAATAACCGACCTGATATCATAAGTAATGCTGTGCCCATAAACAATGGACTGCCCAGACAGTTTTCACTTGATATTAGGCTGTATTTCACAAAAACACTGGGAGTAATGTTGAAAGGAGGGAAATCTAGAAATAAAATGAAAAACTCAGGATTTCTGTCAAGACGCCAGTTTATTTGAAACGGGTATCGCCCTGACTCCTTAATCTTCTAGGGTCCCTCCTCAATTTCAAAGTGGTGGGAAACCGCACTGCAGAGGTTTGGCGCCGTTCGTGTGGCTGACTCAAGCTTCTGTGCTTATCGAAGTGTTTCATTCCCACTGCGGAAAGTGGTCTTTTTGGTGTTGAGCGGTTTAAAAGCCGCCGCATGCGATGGCGGGGAATCGAACCCGGGTCAACTGCTTGGAAGGCAGCTATGCTCACCACTATACCACCATCGCAACTGGGACGCGTCCTCCACACATCAGCTAATGTGCAATTCGACCAATAGTTCTTCATTCGAAATTTCAGT
The DNA here is from genome assembly GCF_020745735.1 of Hemiscyllium ocellatum. NCBI lineage: Eukaryota > Metazoa > Chordata > Chondrichthyes > Orectolobiformes > Hemiscylliidae > Hemiscyllium > Hemiscyllium ocellatum. The sequence continues at coordinate 6,288,995 of NC_083412.1, forward strand.
CTTCTTGCAAATTTTACGCTGAAATATTGCAATTCACCACTAATAAAAGACTGACTTTTACTCGTTCCATACTTCTCATTATACCTTTTCATTCACACTTTCTCATGCACACAAACCAGCATTTATCATCATCTCAGATAAATCCACAGCTAAAATATCAACAAAATCTCACCGCAACCCGGGATCTGTCACACAATCAAAACTTGTCAACTTCTCACAAACGCTTTTGCCCCAAACATCCATTCTCCTGCTCCTCGGATGCTGTCTGACCTGCTCTGCTTTTCCACCACCACTCTCATCTCCACCAGTGGCAGTACCCACTTTCGCCTTTCTCTTCATACACTTTTCCCACCAACTTTGCTTTTTCTTTCTGATTTACCGCATCTGTACTACTTTCCGCTTTTAACATTTCTGAAGGGTTTTCCACAAACAAAAAGGCAAAAAGAAGGAACTGTTAGACTGAGTACATGCTGCAGTAATTCTGGAGAAGAGGAAACTCCTGGTAACAGTTCACGAAGCAGAAATCTCTCGAGAAATCTGTATTAATCCGCACTTCCATTCTCTTGATCGATTTGTAGTTTTCTCTGTTACATTGTAGAAGAGGGGGAGGGTGGAGTCGCAGCTGGGAGGGAGAGAAACCAGGCTGATTTTCAAAGTTTTACGATCAGAGTGTCATACAGCATGGAAACAGATCCTTAGGTCCAGCCAGTTTATGCTGACCATTTCCCCAAACACAACTGTAACCACCTGCATGCAATTGAACATTTCCCATTTGCTAGCATTTGGTCATATCTCTCTAAACCTTTCCTATTCGTGAACTTATCCAAGCGTCTTTTCAACGTTGTAACTGTACCTGCGTCCACCACTTTCTCTGACAGTTCATTGCACGCAACAAGCACTCGATGTGTAAAAAAAGTCCCTCATTTCCTTTTTAAATCCATAATCCCCCTGTCCACGCAACAGTAAATCAAAGATCCATCTCAATGCTTTTCACAATAAGTACCTCCCCCAGTCCCTCACTAATAAATCAATGGTCCATTTAAACAAACTGGGAATTGCATTCCACAGTCTGCAGACAGCTTCCCCAAAACCAATGACTAATGTTTTATCATCTGCAAATTTGATATCCGACACCAATTCCACATCAGTGATAGATACACCAGACAAACAGGTGACTAATACTGAAGCCTGGGGAAAAATCAAAGAATTGCGAAACTTCATCAAATGGGGACATACCAAACCCAAAATGGCAACACTGCTTTCTCCCCACTGAAGGTGCAACACTGCTCAGATTCTCCGGCAATTTCTGTTCAGTTTCTGAACCTTGAGGAACTCAACTATTTCAAAACACATGCAGTATTCTTCTTATCATCAGGTTGGTCTTCATCACAAACACTTCCTTCTTCTTTATCCTTTAAAGCAAATCAGTCAAGTTCATCCGACACTACCTTCCCTTAACAATTCCATGATGACTATCTTGGATGATGACGTGGAGGAGCCGGTGTTGGACTGGAGTGGACAATGTTAAAAACCACATAACACCAGCGTATAGTCCAACAGCTTTATTTGGAAGCAATAGCTGCTCCTTCATCAGGTAACAATGTGTGATTCCTTTTCAGCTTCATCTTGGATTGAACTTTCACTCACCGTGTGGTTATTTCTATCATCTCTCAGAGTTTTACCGAGTCATTTGCTCATTAATGGAAATATAAAAGCAGCTGGTCTCCACTCCTCCTATTTCTGGCCTGCACCGTCCAACACAAGGGCAACAATTATTGTCTGTTTTCTTATTCTCTCTGATCTGGGAACTTCATTGTTGCACAAGTTAGTGACCGCTACTGACCACAAGTGGGAATTGCAACCAACCCGCAGAAATACTCAAGAGTCTGTCAGGGTGAATGAAGTCAGCAAACAGATTCTGTCTGTGCACGACACAATCAGATTGGTGTACATTTCGATTCAAAAATAAAATAACCGACCTGATATCATAAGTAATGCTGTGCCCATAAACAATGGACTGCCCAGACAGTTTTCACTTGATATTAGGCTGTATTTCACAAAAACACTGGGAGTAATGTTGAAAGGAGGGAAATCTAGAAATAAAATGAAAAACTCAGGATTTCTGTCAAGACGCCAGTTTATTTGAAACGGGTATCGCCCTGACTCCTTAATCTTCTAGGGTCCCTCCTCAATTTCAAAGTGGTGGGAAACCGCACTGCAGAGGTTTGGCGCCGTTCGTGTGGCTGACTCAAGCTTCTGCGCATATCGAAGTGTTTCATTCCCTTTGCGGAAAGTGGTCTTTTTGGTGTTGAGCGGTTTAAAAGCGGCCGCATGCGATGGCCGGGAATCGAAACCGGGTCAACTGCTTGGAAGGCAGCTATGCTCACCACTATACCACCATCACAACTGGGACAGCTCCTCCACACATCAGCTAATGTGCAATTCGACCAATAGTTCTTCATTCGAAATTTCAGTCTTCTTGCAAATTTTACGCTGAAATATTGCAATTCACCACTAATAAAAGACTGACTTTTACTCGTTCCATACCTTTTCATTCACACTTTCTCATGCACACAAACCAGCATTTATCATCATCTCAGATAAATCCACAGCTAAAATATCAACAAAATCTCACCGCAACCCGGAGTCTGTCACACAATCAAAACTTGTCAACTTCTCACAAACGCTTTTTCCCCAAACATCCATTCTCCTGCTCCTCGGATGCTGTCTGACCTGCTCTGCTTTTCCACCACCACTCTCATCTCCACCAGTGGCAGTACCCACTTTCGCCTTTCTCTTCATACACTTTTCCCACCAACTTTGCTTTTTCTTTCTGATTTACCGCATCTGTACTACTTTCCGCTTTTAACATTTCTGAAGGGTTTTCCACAAACAAAAAGGCAAAAAGAAGGAACTGTTAGACTGAGTACATGCTGCAGTAATTCTGGAGAAGAGGAAACTCCTGGTAACAGTTCACGAAGCAGAAATCTCTCGAGAAATCTGTATTAATCCGCACTTCCATTCTCTTGATCGATTTGTAGTTTTCTCTGTTACATTGTAGAAGAGGGGGAGGGTGGAGTCGCAGCTGGGAGGGAGAGAAACCAGGCTGATTTTCAAAGTTTTACGATCAGAGTGTCATACAGCATGGAAACAGATCCTTAGGTCCAGCCAGTTTATGCTGACCATTTCCCCAAACACAACTGTAACCACCTGCATGCAATTGAACATTTCCCATTTGCTAGCATTTGGTCATATCTCTCTAAACCTTTCCTATTCGTGAACTTATCCAAGCGTCTTTTCAACGTTGTAACTGTACCTGCGTCCACCACTTTCTCTGACAGTTCATTGCACGCACCAAGCACTCGATGTGTAAAAAAATTGTCCCTCATTTCCTTTTTAAATCCATAATCCCCCTGTCCACGCAACAGTAAATCAAAGATCCATCTCAATGCTTTTCACAATAAGTACCTCCCCCAGTCCCTCACTAATAAATCAATGGTCCATTTAAACAAACTGGGAATTGCATTCCACAGTCTGCAGACAGCTTCCCCAAAACCAATGACTAATGTTTTATCATCTGCAAATTTGATATCCGACACCAATTCCACATCAGTGATAGATACACCAGACAAACAGGTGACTAATACTGAAGCCTGAGGAAAAATCAAAGAATTGCGAAACTTCATCAAATGGGGACATACCAAACCAAAATGGCAACACTGCTTTCTCCCCACTGAAGGAGCAACACTGCTCAGATTCTCCGGCAATTTCTGTTCAGTTTCTGAACCTTGAGGAACTCAACTATTTCAAAACACATGCAGTATTCTTCTTATCATCAGGTTGGTCTACATCACAAACACTTCCTTCTTCTTTATCCTTTAAAGCAAATCAGTCAAGTTCATCCGACACTACCTTCCCTTAACAATTCCATGATGACTATCTTGGATGATGACGTGGAGGAGCCGGTGTTGGACTGGAGTGGACAATGTTAAAAACCACATAACACCAGCGTATAGTCCAACAGCTTTATTTGGAAGCAATAGCTGCTCCTTCATCAGGTAACAATGTGTGATTTCTTTTCAGCTTCATCTTGGATTGAACTTTCACTCACCGTGTGGTTATTTCTATCACCTCTCAGAGTTTTACCGAGTCATTTGCTCATTAATGGAAATATAAAAGCAGCTGGTCTCCACTCCTCCTATTTCTGACCTGCACCGTCCAACACAAGGGCAACAATTATTGTCCGTTTTCTTATTCTCTCTGATCTGGGAACTTCATTGTTGCACAAGTTAGTGACCGCTACTGACCACAAGTGGGAATTGCAACCAACCCGCAGAAATACTCAAGAGTCTGTCAGGGTGAATGAAGTCAGCAAACAGATTCTGTCTGTGCACGACACAATCAGATTGGTGTACATTTCGATTCAAAAATAAAATAACCGACCTGATATCATAAGTAATGCTGTGCCCATAAACAATGGACTGCCCAGACAGTTTTCACTTGATATTAGGCTGTATTTCACAAAAACACTGCGAGTAATGTTGAAAGGAGGGAAATCTAGAAATAAAATGAAAAACTCAGGATTTCTGTCAAGACGCCAGTTTATTTGAAACGGGTATCGCCCTGACTCCTTAATCTTCTAGGGTCCCTCCTCAATTTCAAAGTGGTGGGAAACCGCACTGCAGAGGTTTGGCGCCGTTCGTGTGGCTGACTCAAGCTTCTGTGCTTATCGAAGTGTTTCATTCCCACTGCGGAAAGTGGTCTTTTTGGTGTTGAGCGGTTTAAAAGCAGCCGCATGCGATGGCCGGGAATCGAACCCGGGTCAACTGCTTGGAAGGCAGCTATGCTCACCACTATACCACCATCGCAACTGGGACATGCCCTCCACACATCAGCTAATGTGCAATTCGACCAATAGTTCTTCATTCGAAATTTCAGTCTTCTTGCAAATTTTACGCTGAAATATTGCAATTCACCACTAATAAAAGACTGACTTTTGCTCGTTCCATCCCTTTTCATTCACACTTTCTCATGCACACAAACCAGCATTTATCATCATCTCAGATAAATCCACAGCTAAAATATCAACAAAATCTCACCGCAACCCGGGATCTGTCACACAATCAAAACTTGTCAACTTCTCACAAACGCTTTTGCCCCAAACATCCATTCTCCTGCTCCTCGGATGCTGTCTGACCTGCTCTGCTTTTCCACCACCACTCTCATCTCCACCAGTGGCAGTACCCACTTTCGCCTTTCTCTTCATACACTTTTCCCACCAACTTTGCTTTTTCTTTCTGATTTACCGCATCTGTACTACTTTCCGCTTTTAACATTTCTGAAGGGTTTTCCACAAACAAAAAGGCAAAAAGAAGGAACTGTTAGACTGAGTACATGCTGCAGTAATTCTGGAGAAGAGGAAACTCCTGGTAACAGTTCACGAAGCAGAAATCTCTCGAGAAATCTGTATTAATCCGCACTTCCATTCTCTTGATCGATTTGTAGTTTTCTCTGTTACATTGTAGAAGAGGGGGAGGGTGGAGTCGCAGCTGGGAGGGAGAGAAACCAGGCTGATTTTCCAAGTTTTACGATCAGAGTGTCATACAGCATGGAAACAGATCCTTAGGTCCAGCCAGTTTATGCTGACCATGTCCCCAAACACAACCGTAACCACCTGCATGCAATTGAACATTTCCCATTTGCTAGCATTTGGTCATATCTCTCTAAACCTTTCCTATTCGTGAACTTATCCAAGCGTCTTTTCAACCTTGTAACTGTACCTGCGTCCACCACTTTCTCTGACAGTTCATTGCACGCACCAAGCACTCGATGTGTAAAAAAATTGTCCCTCATTTCCTTTTTAAATCCATAATCCCCCTGTCCACGCAACAGTAAATCAAAGATCCATCTCAATGCTTTTCACAATAAGTACCTCCCCCAGTCCCTCACTAATAAATCAATGGTCCATTTAAACAAACTGGGAATTGCATTCCACAGTCTGCAGACAGCTTCCCCAAAACCAATGACTAATGTTTTATCATCTGCAAATTTGATATCCGACACCAATTCCACATCAGTGATAGATACACCAGACAAACAGGTGACTAATACTGAAGCCTGAGGAAAAATCAAAGAATTGCGAAACTTCATCAAATGGGGACATACCAAACCCAAAATGGCAACACTGCTTTCTCCCCACTGAAGGTGCAACACTGCTCAGATTCTCCGGCAATTTCTGTTCAGTTTCTGAACCTTGAGGAACTGAACTATTTCAAAACACATGCAGTATTCTTCTTATCATCAGGTTGGTCTACATCACAAACACTTCCTTCTTCTTTATCCTTTAAAGCAAATCAGTCAAGTTCATCCGACACTACCTTCCCTTAACAATTCCATGATGACTATCTTGGATGATGACGTGGAGGAGCCGGTGTTGGACTGGAGTGGACAATGTTAAAAACCACATAACACCAGCTTATAGTCCAACAGCTTTATTTGGAAGCAATAGCTGCTCCTTCATCAGGTAACAATGTGTGATTTCTTTTCAGCTTCATCTTGGATTGAACTTTCACTCACCGTGTGGTTATTTCTATCATCTCTCAGAGTTTTACCGAGTCATTTGCTCATTAATGGAAATATAAAAGCAGCTGGTCTCCACTCCTCCTATTTCTGACCTGCACCGTCCAACACAAGGGCAACAATTATTGTCTGTTTTCTTATTCTCTCTGATCTGGGAACTTCATTGCTGCACAAGTTAGTGACCGCTACTGACCACAAGTGGGAATTGCAACCAACCCGCAGAAATACTCAAGAGTCTGTCAGGGTGAATGAAGTCAGCAAACAGATTCTGTCTGTGCACGACACAATCAGATTGGTGTACATTTCGATTCAAAAATAAAATAACCGACCTGATATCATAAGTAATGCTGTGCCCATAAACAATGGACTGCCCAGACAGTTTTCACTTGATATTAGGCTGTATTTCACAAAAACACTGCGAGTAATGTTGAAAGGAGGGAAATCTAGAAATAAAATGAAAAACTCAGGATTTCTGTCAAGACGCCAGTTTATTTGAAACGGGTATCGCCCTGACTCCTTAATCTTCTAGGGTCCCTCCTCAATTTCAAAGTGGTGGGAAGCCGCACTGCAGAGGTTTGGCGCCGTTCGTGTGGCTGACTCAAGCTTCTGTGCATATCGAAGTGTTTCATTCCCATTGCGGAAAGTGGTCTTTTTGGTGTTGAGCGGTTTAAAAGCCGCCGCATGCGATGGCCGGGAATCGAACCCGGGTCAACTGCTTGGAAGGCAGCTATGCTCACCACGGCACCCCCTTTGCTACACACGGCGAGCATTGGAGAAATCCGCTGATGTGCAATTCAAGCAATAGTTGTTGATTCTAAATTTCGGTCTTCTTTTATTAGAAATGTTGCAGTGAAATGTTCGAATTGAGAAGTCACAACAGAAAGAGTGTTACTGTGTGGATAGATCTCATTATGCCCCGCCTCACTTTTTAATACACACAAAGCAGTATTTCGGATTTCTCATGATCTGAAATCAATCAATAACAAAAGAACCAAGGAAATCTCAGGGCAACAGTGAAACCATCACACAATTCAAACTTGTGAAGTTCTCAGAAAGGGTCACCCGACCGAAATGTGAACTCGGATTTCTCTTCATACAGCTTTCCCCCCGACTTCGGTTTTGGTTTCTGATTTACAGCATCCGCAATTCTTTCGGGTTTTAAAACTTGGGAAGGCTTTTTGGAAACCAAAACGGCACCAAAAAACAGGAACTGTTGGACAGACTGAGCAGATGCTGCAGTAATTTTGTAGAGTAGTAAAAACCTCTCGAGAAATGTGCACTAATGCACAGTTGGAATCCGTTGATCGATTTGCAGATTCTTCTTTTGCTTTGTAGAAGAGGGGGAGGGTGGAGTCGCCGCGGGGAGGGAGAGAAACCAGGCTCATTTCCAATATTTTAGAATCAGAGTGTTATACAGCATGGAAACAGATCCTTGGGTCTCACCAGATCACACTGACCATGTTCCCAAACTCAACTTGAACCACCCGCATGTGCTTGAACATTTCCCATTTGCCAGTATTTCGTCATATCCCTCTAGACCTTTCCAACTCATGATTCGAAGGTGCCGGTGTTGGACTGTGGTGGACAACGTTAACAATCACACTACACCGGGGTATAGTCCAGCAGGTTTCTTTGGAAGTATAACCTTTCCAAACGCTGTCTCTTCATCAGGTGGTTGTGGAGATGAACTATTAGACACAGAATTTATAGCAACAGGATTGCAGGTATCATGGAATGTAATATTAAATATATTTAGATTAAGTATCTCATCCTTTAGAATGACCATGTTAGTTTCAGTTCTTTCATATGTAAATCCCAGAACTTTTTTAGAAGTTATCTTCTCAAGATATCTTTAACAATAGGTGCCACCTCAGCTCAGATAATGCATTGAAGGTGTGAGGTTAAAGTTTGTCTGGGTCCCAGTGTACAGATTCTTGCATGGATTTATGCAGTTTTTGACCAAAATAAAATATAATTCTGTAAGTACAAATTCACCCCACAAACTTATAGGTGTGTGCGTGCTGGGGAGACCGAGTGTGTGTGTGCAGTGAGAGGTGTGAGTGCCTGTCAGAGAGTGTGTGTGGGTGTATGTGTCTGAGTGTATGGTGTATCAGACTGTGAGAGGGCGCATGCGTGAGTGTGACTGTGGGGAATGTGTGTTTGAGCTTATGAGAGAGAGCTTGCATATGAGAGAGGGCCTGCATGAGTATGGAGTGTGTGTGTGCGTGTGTGTGTGTGTGTTTGTGTGTGTGTGTGAGAGAGAGAGAGAGAGAGTGTAAAGTGCAGTGGGGTCACCTGTAGTGTGACATGAACTCAAGGTTCCTGTTGAGGTCAGCCCCATGGCTACCGAACTTAACCATCAGCTTCTGCTCGGTCACTTTGCGTTGTTGCCTGCGCCAAAGTCCGCCTTGAAGGATGGTCACCCAAATGACCAAGGCTGAATGTCCCAGACTGCTGAAGAGTACTCCGAATGGGAAGGAATCAGTGTGGCCATTCCCAATGTTGTAAATGATCAATAACCATCAGAGCCCTCATCAGAACATAAGTGCGGAACATCTTGGTGCATGGAATCATCAACCTTTCCCTTTCAGATAGATCGATCCAGCTCATAACAACCAGCTGTTCGAAAACAAAACACATCTCCTGTAACAATGTTTACTACTATCAAATATCGCAATTCCATTTTCTGATTTTTCTCATTCTTTCTTGGTAATGTAAACACTTTGTTTTTCATTATGCAAATGTATTTCACTGTGAACTCCTTTATCAATTAGAGGATCATAATTCTGTTTTTCGATATTTCCAGTATTTTTGTTTACCAGTGGAAGCACATTGTTCCTTATTACGGAAATTGATTTCACTTTCAACTCCTTTGTCCAATCACCATTTCATTGTTTAGGTGAACAAATCAACTTCTTATCACTGACTCTTCGCATCAGTGAAGTATTTTTTGTTGTTTGTGGGTTGTGGACAGACCATAACATATAGGAGCAGGTCACTGAGTCTGCTTTGCCATTCAATCATGGCTGATGTGAGACACAAAGCTCACTCACTGCAATAATTTCAGTCCGAGACAAGATCTGAATCAGTAGTGCCCTTTATTTCACACTTGCAAGTGGGTGTGATGTCCACAAGGCAGGGACAAAACACACTGAATTCAACAAATACTCGATATTTATATAATTTGGTTCCTACATATTTTTTCTTATTTCATTGCTTCCCCCCTGTTTACATCCTCCACTCCCTAAGACCGGTACCCATTACTCCTGTTTATCTCGTGTCTTATCCGGTCTTGTCTGTGAAAAAACATGCTCATTCCTGTTCTCAAGGCCATTTGACCTCTTCCTGCTGTGGGCACATCCTGGCCTTACCATTAATTACTCCCTCCATCTGTGCCGCCCCTCTCAGCATCTTATCATTAAGACTCGTTTAATTGGGGTTTGTTCCTGTGTTTCTGTAAAAGTGGGAAACAGATGTTTATACCTACTGTTTATACAGGCATATTGAGTTTAACTGTCTGTCTTCACAGCATCTTATCACGAAGCCCCTTTAATTGGGGTTACCATTGTTGTGTAGTCCCTTTTCTTTCTTGCATACATTTTTAGCTAACACAAAAAAAACAATTATGCATTTCCTCCACATAACTCCCATTCTTGTTGACTCAGCTCCTGGCTAAAACAATTACACACTGATGTGCGTTCAGTTATTTTTTATATAATGTATTAGAATTGCAGAAGCAACATTAATTTACCATATCCCACAGCTGATATGGTTTTTAACCCCATTCTCCTGCCTTCTCTCCATAATCCTCAATCCCCTTACCAATCAAGGTCTTACCTATCTGAGTATTACATACCCTTAATGATTTGGCCTCCATAGCCCTCTGCAGCAGTGAATTCCTCAGATTTACCACCCTCTGGTTGAAGAAATTCCTCATTGTTTCATTTCTAAAGAGTCGTTCCCTTCACTCTGAGGCTGGGCCCCCCAGGTCCTAGTCAACAGTGGAAAGGTCTGCTTCACATCCACTCTGTCTAGGCCTCTCAGTATTCAGTAAGTTTCAATGAAATCTTCTCTCATCCTTCTAACCTCCAATCAGTATAGATTCAATGTTCTCAATCACTTATTTTTATTTCACCTGCAAACTAGCAACAGTGCCCTCAATCCCTTCATCCAGATCATTAATGTATAACATGAACAGTTGTTGTCCCTAAACTGACACATGCGAAATTCAACTAGTAACCAACTGCCACCTGAAAAAGACCCCTATCCCACTCTCTGCCTTCTGCCTCAATGTTGCTGGCAGTATCAGCACTTTTTGCCCATTGTTAATTCTTTTTCAGAATGTGATGCTGAGTCACTAGCTGAGGTGCTGTCGTCCACCTTGTAATATGTCTTGTCTGTGGCATTGTTTTGGTAATTCGGCTCTGCATCTTTTCTAGTTCCTGAAGCGTGAGACCTACAATTAGATGCAGTGTGTTTGTCAGGTCTAAACCAATAATTTGAAAAGATTAACTATACTGTCCTCATTAAAGAATTGTCTCAACATATCCTGTTTTCTTTTAAAATCTGTGAATGCAATTCTTCAAGACTCTCTGTTCCTGAACCACTGCTCAAATTGTATCACAAACTGGCATTTTAAATGTGAAGGGTTCAGCTGCAAATCTGGAATCTATCATTAAATAAGCGTTGGTTAAAGCATATTTAGATGTGATAATGAGGTGGCATTTTAGACCATCCAGGTTCGTTGGGAAGTTTCTTTGTCGATCTCCTGTGTGATGCATTCCCACCTGTGCCTTGAACAGAGTCTGTGAATTCTGACTATTCCTCAATGGATATCAAAGTGTTCTCATACAGGATGATAGAATCATGCTGTACTGAAGAGGCCCTTTGGCCCATCAAGTCTGTACTTTCCAAAAATACAGTATTACTTACACCAATCCTACATTACAGCACTAGGCCCACAGCTTTGAATATTATGATGTCTGAATGCTCATCAAAGTGCTTTAAAAAACATTTTGAGGTTTTCCATCTCAAAGACTCTCCCCCGACAGTGAGATCCAGAGCCCCAACTTCCTTTGGTTGAACATGTTTTCGGCAAATCCCCTCTTAAACCTCCTGCCTTTCACTTTAAAGTTATATCTCCTTGTTATTGACCCTTCATCTGAAGTGAACAGCTGCTATCTATGCCCTTCAAAATATTTTATACCTCTTTGAATACGCCCCTCTCTGCTCCGAAGAAAACAAGCTGAGCTTATCCAATCTCTCTTCATTGCTGAAATACTCCATCCCAGAACCATCCTGGCGAATCTCCTCTGCAGCCCCTCCAGTGCAATCACATCATCCTTATAATGTCAGTGATGATATAGAAGCAGGATAGAAGATGAAAGCCTGACTAACAGGAAGCAGAGACTCAGAATAAACAGTTCCATTTCAAACTGGTAACTAGTGGAATGCCACAGGGATCAATGCTGTGATCTCAAATATTTACAAATTGCATTAAACTACTGGATTCGGTTGAGCAAATGGGAAGAAAAAGTATAATGTGGCCACAGCATAGTGGTATCTTATTGACAGGAATAATAGAAAGCAGTGGAAGGAGACAGACTGCAGAATTCAGCAGGAGAGGGATCTGGCTGTTGTTGTACATGAATCACAGAAAAAGTAGCATACATGTGCATTAAGTAATTAAGTACTCAAATGTAATATTGACCTTTAATGTTAGGGGGTGAAGCCCTCCCACCGGCTGTGGCCCGATCAGTCAATGTTCTATCTTGGTAACTCAACGTGGAGATTCTGTGCCCTCCCCTTCACTGTTTGATCATGCTGCATTGCCCTTTGAGAAGGGCACTGCTTGTGACTGGCCACTCAGGTGTTTCCTTTCTTCCTGGTGGTGGAATTTAAATAAAGTACAGACTAGTTGTTTTCACTGTGACCAACACCTGCACACACACGACATGGGTGCTGGGGAAAAATAAGCACAATCGCTGTCAGGTGATAGTGTTGGGGAAAAAAACAGAATTGTCAGAGGTTGTGTTCACTCTGACAGTGGCAAAAAAAGGGGGTGATATATAAATGCAGGGTGGTCTTAAGACGGGAACCATCAAAACCATTTGAGAAACATTTAGAGATTAAATATAGAAAGCTATGGGTCAAGTACTGGAAAATGGGATTAGGAATAGACGGATATTAGGTAACTGGCACAAATGTGATTGGGCAATGGTCACTTTTCTGTGCTGTAAAAAGAAATTCCATGACTCCATCTCCCACTTTCTAACTATGAAGTCAATCTCTTTGTCCTTCTCTCTCTCTCTCTCTCTCTCTCTCTAGGTTCCGCCTCCATTCTCTGGATTACACTGAATTCTCAACTAAAGGAACTGTGGACCTTGGAAATCAGAAGAAAAGTAAGAAATTGCTGGAAAGTATCATCATGCCCATGCAGTGATCCTTCTTCTGAACTTTTTCCATGAACACACCCACTTCCCTTATTCCAACCTCAAACCAATCCCTGCCCCATTCCCACTCATCCCACACGGACTCCGGACCACCTTTAAACCAGCAGTGTTCAGACCCGAACAGGACAAACGGTACAGACTACAGATTCAAAAACACCAGCAACAGCTCTCCTTCAAGATCCTCCGCTCCACGCTCGCAGCAATGCGCCGGCACCTAACCTCTCTACAGTCAGCCCTGCCTCAGCTGAGGGCCACACTCTCTCAGAATTGCAAAGGACCCACTCTGTACTACATCCTCAGGAGAATTCATATTCTCAACAAACAGTATTTCAATTCCATTTCAAACATCAAAAACTGTAAGTACAACAAACTTATATCTACCCACCTCCATAACCAGTGCTCCTCAAACATTCCAGCAGATTCCCCGGCCTCAGAAATGACTCAGACGCCATTAACCATCCAGCTGATGCAGCTACCACCCGCACGCTGATTGATGATGTCACTTCCGCCCTCATCATGGCCACTCCCACAATCACTTCCGCCCCTCACAATTCCTCATGCATCACACGTGACACTACTTATGCCCCCACCAGCGCCACTCACCTGCATTCTGCTGACACGCCCCCCACGGATCCCACTGTCACTATCCCCACCCGCCAGAACCCTGAGGGGAACACTACCCCCGCTCATGACTCCACCCCCATCCCCCCACAATCACACCCACTCCAGTTACAGGTTCCGCCCCCACTCCCAGCTCCACACCCACACCAGATCCCAGCTCCCAGCCCTGCTGAGTTTTCACTATCCCCACAAACCTCCCCCTCACTGAGGATGAACGATCAGTCCTCAGCAAAGGACTCCCCTCCGTCCACGCATCAATGAATTTAATCCACGCCATGACGTCGAAAATTCTTCTGTCGCCTCTGCCTCCGAGCTTACTTTCACAAACAGGATTCCCGACCACCTTTCGAGGACCCCTTCGCCCACCTCCAACATACTGCATCCACCTGGACACCCCGCGCTGGCCTATTCCCTGTCCTCGACCTCCTCATTTCCAACTGCCGCCCGGACATTAACCGCCTCAACCTGTCTACCCCCCTCCCCTACTCCAACCTCTCACCCTCACAACGCGCAGCCCTCCAATCCCTCTGCTCCAATCCCAACCTCACTATCAAGCCAGTGGATAAAGGGGGCGCAGTGGTAGTCTGGGACACTGACCTCTACACCGCTGAAGCCAAACGCCAACTCGAGGACACCTCTTCCTACTGCCCCCTCGACAATGACCCAACCCCCCCATCACCAAACCATCATCTCCCAGACCATACAGCACCTCATCAACTCAGGAGGTCTGCCACCCACAGCTTCCAAACTCATAGTCCAGGAACCCCGCACTGCCCAGTTCTAACTCCTTCCCAAGATCCACAAGCCTGACCACCCTGGCCGACCCATTGTCTCAGCATGCTCCTGCTCCACTGAACTCATCTCTACCTACCTCGACACTGTCCTATATTCCCTAGTCCAGGAACTCCCCACATACATTCGAGACACCAACCATGCCCTCCACCTCCTCTAAGACTTCCGTTTCCCCAGCCCCCAATGCCTCATCTTCACCATGGATATCCAATCCCTCTACACCTCCATCCGCCATGACCAGAGCCTCCAAGCCCTCCGAATTTTCCTCTCCAGATGTCCCCAACAGTACCCTTCCACCACTCTCATTCGTTTGGCCGAACTGGTCCTCACCCTTAACAATTTCTCCTTCGAATCCTCCCACTTCCTCCAGACCAAAGGCGTAGCCCTGGGTACACGTATGGGCCCCAGTTATGCCTGTCTCTTTGTTGGCTACATAGAACAGTTGATCTTCCGTAATTACACCAGCACCACTCCCCACCTCTTCCTCCGCTACATTGATGACTGCATTAGCGCCACCTCGTGCTCCCGCAAGGAGGTTGAGCAATTCGTCAACTTCACCAACACATTCCACCCTGACCTTAAATTTACCTGGACCATCTCCGACACCTCCCTCCCCTTCCTGGACCTCTCCATCTGCATTAATGACGACCGACTTGACACTGACATTTTTTTACAAACCCACCGACTGGAATGTGTTGGTTTTTCACCAACCGTAACAAGGACAGAACGCCCCGGTGCTCACCTTCCACCCTACAAACCTTCGCATAAACCAAATAATCTGCTGACGTTTCTGCCACCTCCAAACAGACCCCACCACCAGGGATATATTTCCCTCCCCACCCCTTTCCGCCTTCTGCAAAGACCGGTCCCACCGTGACTACCTGGTAAGGTCCACGCCTCCCTACAACCCACCCTCCCCTCCTGGCACTTTCCCCTGCCACCGCAGGAACCTTCTACCTCACCTCTATCCAAGGCCCTAAAGGAGCCTTCCACATCCATCAAAGTTCTTCCTGCACATCCACTAATATCATTTATTGTATCCGTTGTTCCCGATGCGGTCTCCGATACATTGGGGAGACTGGGCGTCTCCTACCAGAGCGCTTTAGGGAACATCTCCGGGACACCCGCACCAATCAACCACACCGGCCCGTGGCCCAACATTTCAACTCCTCCTGCCACTCTGCCGAGGACATGGAAGTCCTGGGCCTCCTTCACCGCCGCTCCCTCGCCACCAGATGCCTGGAGGAAGAATGCCTCATCTTCCGCCTCGAAACACTTCAAACTCAGGCATCAATGTGGACTTCAACAGTTTCCTCATTTCCCCTTCCCCCACCTCACCCTAGTTCGAAACTTCCAGCTCAGCACTGTCCCCATGATTGTCCAGGCTTGTCCAACCTGCCTACCTCCTTTTCCACCTATCCACTCCACCGTCTCCTCCCTGACCTATCACCTTCATTTCCCCCCCCTCCCGCCCATCCATTGTACTCTATGCTACTTTCTCCCCACCCCCACACGCCTCTGGCTTATCTCTCCACGCTTCAGGCTCTCTGCCTTTATTCCTGATGAAGGACTTTTGCCTGAAACGTCGATTTCGCTGCACTTTAGATACTGCCTGAACTGCTGTGCTCTTCCAGCACCACTAATCCATTCCAACAAAGCTGACCAATCGGATCATAAGAACGTCAGTAGACTGGTCCTCTCCAGCCTCCCATTGGCTAGAACCGGAAAAATGACAGCCTCGCGATCGAATCGGACAGACCAGGATCTAAGCCCCGCCCCATAACAATGTAGCCGTTTCATGCACCCGGAAGCTGGTGTTGGCTGCAGTCGGAGGGAAGTTGCTGGTTGGTTTGTGAAGACGGTGAGAAATGGGATTGGTGTTCTTTCTGCTAGTGGAAGATTATAGTGAGGATATGTAGTCATACTGTAGTGTTACTACAAGCACAGATTGTTCCGGGAAGTCCAACTGCAGTTTCCACATGGGGGGGAAAAATATAGAAACTCCCGTCTTGAGGAGCATGGAGCTCCTATCACTGAGCAGGCAGTGTGTGACCCAGGGAGAATGGAGACAGAGAGATCAGAGAGTGTGGAGCTCCCAGCAAAGGGACAATTAAGCAGCTACTTTTAAATTGTAACCTTCCTATTTTGTTCTATAAATCTACAATAGTAAGTGGAGTGGGTTCATCTTGATTCCATGTTTTTATTGAGATCTGTAATGAGCTGCCAGAGGAAGTGGTGGAGGCTGGTAAAATGAAAAACATTTAAAAGTAATCTGGATGGGTATATGAATAGAAAGGATTTAGAGGGATATAGGTCAAATGGCTGGCAAATGGGACCAGATTAATCTGGTCAGCATGGACGAGTTTGATAGAAAGGGTCTGTTTCCGTGGCTATAAATCTCTATGAGTCGACGACCGGGCGAAGGTGTGAGATCAGACGTTATGTGACCCTGTGCGGTGGGTGGGAAGTTGGAGCCAGTGAGACCAGACGCACTTAGATGGCAGCAGGGGGAGGTGGGGGGTTGGAGCCAGTGAGATTAGATACTGTGTGACCTGGGAAGCCAATCTCCATCAGATGCCTCATGTGCAGTTTAATGTCTGTCATTGCAGCTGCTAAAGTTGTGCTGATGCAGTATACTGGCATTGCCTCACACTATATAAAAAAAAGGAGAGGACTTACACGGCAAATGGTAGGGCCCTGGGGATTGCTGACAAGCAGAGACCTTGACGTGCACGTACTATACAAAACGCTGGTGCGGCGGTACTTGGAATATTGTGTACAGTTCTGGTCGCCCCATTACAGGAAGGATGTGGAAGCATTGGAAAGGGTGCAGAGGAGATTTACCAGGATGTTGCCTGGTTTGGAGGGATGCTCTTATGAGTAAAGGCTGAGAGACTTGGGTCAGTTCTCATTGGAAAGAAGAAAGCTAAGAGAGGATTTGGTAGAGGCATACAAGATGATCAGAAGATTTGATGGGGTAGATAGTGAAAGTCGTTTTCCTAGGATGATGACACCAGTTTGTACGAGGGGGCATAGCAACAAATTGAGGGGCTTAAGACTGATGTCAGAGACAGGTTCTTTACTCAGAGAGTGATAAGGGTGTGGAATGCCCTGCCTGCCAATGGCTTTTGCCCGAAATGTCGCTTTTACTACTCCACGGATGCCGCCTGAAGTGCTGTGCTTTTCCAGTCCCACTAATCCAGAATGTAGTTAGCTCAGCCACATTAGAGTGATTTAAACAATCCTTGGATAAGCGCATGGATAATGATGGAGTTGAAAATCACACAACACCAGGTCATAGTCCAACAGGTGTAACTGGAAGCACATTAGCTTTCCAATTAAACCTGTTGGATTATGACCTGGTGTTTTGTGATTGTTAACTTTGGACACTCCAGTCCAACACCAGCATCTCCAAATAATGGATAATGATGGGATAGTGTAGGAGGATGGGCTTAACTTAGTTCACAGATCAGCACAACATCGAGGGCTGAAGGGCCTGTTCTGCGTTGTATTGTTCTATGTTCTAAGTTCGTTGAAAATGGAAGACAGAGTGCTGAAGGAAGTGTTTGGAACACTTGCCTTAATTGGTCAGGACCAAAGCCATGTGTGGACTACTGCCTATAATTTAGGTCGCTCTGCTAGAGGAAGAATGTTATTAACTTGGAAGAGTGCAAAAAAGACTTACTGGGATGTTACAAAGATGAGAATATTTGAGTTATAACAACAGGCTGGTTAGGCTGTGATTTCTTTTCCTGGGGTGCAAGGGGTGACCTTATAGAGGTTTATCAAATCATGAAGGGGATGGCTAAGGTTAATAGCAAAGGTCTTTACCCCAGGTTGGGGGTTTCCAAACCTAGAGGGCATAGGTTTAAAAGGGACCTGAGAGGCAACTTTTTCACACAGGATACTGTATGTAGAGGTGGGTACAATTATAACATTTAAAAGACATTTGGACAAGGACATGGTTGGGAAAGGTTTACAAAGATATGGACCAAATGCTGGCAAATTGTAAATGTACAGTTCCCAAGCTAACAGCAATTGTATTGACACAGAGGAAGGTTTAATGGGCAATTTAATGTATTCAAAAACACTCCATTTTTTTTGTTCCAGAGTATTATTATTTGGGAAGGTGTAACACCACCATGGCTAAAGGTTTGAACAGGAGAGAAAATTTGGTATCTTCAAGAGTGGAAATGGATACAGGTACTTGCATAGAATTTTTGACCTGGAAAAAAGCTTCTGATCTCAAACAAGAACTTTACATCGGAAATGGGAACAGGCTAAGGGCTGAGCAGAATGAGGAGAAAGTGATCACGTAGAATAGGCTTGTCCATTTGGGGACCCAGCAGCCAAAATGAGGCTTAGCAGGGTGTTTTATTCATGTTTTATCAACCTGCTTGAAAATCCTACAACACGCCTTCTGGGGTGACATTCAAACATGAGCCTTGTGACCCAGAAGCAGAGACACTGCCCCCTGTGCCACTAGAGCCCAGGACTAAATTATTTTGACTGCCTCCTGTTTCATTACATGCTGTGCTACTTTCAAATAATGTCTAACCAACTCACCCATGCTATTTAATCGCTCCCTAAAATTTTACACATAATCCAAATATCTGGTCTCTGAACTCAGACTCACCAATTTCTCCTTAATTAATTATCAACTCATGCCCGAAAAGTAATTCAAATAAACTGAATTTACTTGATTCATTAGGTGCATACTTAATTACACAGAGTACAAATGGATTTCCTTTATCCCAATCCTCTGGAGGACCTTGACTATAACCCCTGAACATGGTCTTTAAATTTTGATGCCACCATTCAATGCTTCCTGCAATTCTGGATGGTATGCAGTGGATTTGAATTGTCTTAGAACTACTATTGTTGAATATTTCCTTGAATATCTTTGATGTAAAATTTTACCTTAATCTGATTGTATCTCTGTGGGTAGTCTGTATTTGATTAAAAAAAATTGAGTAGCCCTTCTACAATCTTTTTAGCCATGATACTGTGGCCTCTGGAATTTTAGTAGATACGTCAATTATGGTTAACAAGTATTGATTCCCACTTTTTGTTTAAGGTAGGGGTCCTACACAATCAATTAAAACTCTTGTAAAAGGCTCTTCAAATGCTGCAATGGGTGTTAAAAGTGTTGATTTTATCACTGCCTGAGATTACCCAATTGCCTGAAATGTATGATGTGTCTGGCAAATGCAAGCACATCCTTGTGCAGTCCAGACCAAAATAAAAGTTTGCTTTTTGAACTGAGTTTTTCTTACTCCCAAATGACCTCCTGCTGGTAATTCATTGCTACCAGCAACATTTCCTTTCCATACGATCTGATGAACTTCTGCCCATTTTTCATCTGCTCTCACTTTCTGATAAATGACATCTTGGTGAGGAAATGAACAAGGAGCAGGAGAATCGACGTTTCAGGCATGAGCCCTGCTTCAGGAATAAAGTGGTTGGTTCGGGCTCACGCCCGAAATGTCGATTCTCCTGCTCCTTGGATGCTGCCTGACCTGCTGTGCTTTTCCAGCACCACATTTTCAGCTCTGATCTCCAGCAGCTGCAGTCCTCACTTTCTCCTCTGAGGAAATGAACAGTCTGGGATACACTCAGATTCTTCTTCTATATTGATTTTGGATACAGCTGCTTTAGTTTTTCATCTTTCCACTGGAACTCAGCTAATTTTTCTGACCTAAAAATATCCAATTCATTCGCCACCTGTTCTTGTTTTTCCCCTGCCATCCCCCCACCCCACCCCACCCCCAACTATTTGATCAAACATAGTTTCTGATAATTGAACTTATCTCTTTTCTTTGATTTCTCCTCCTGTGGCTTTGTGACCTTTTCCCAGAGAAACAAAAACCTGGACATACTTCCTGTAAAACCTAGTTGCCTGATTTTCCAATAGCTTTTCAACCACAGTAGGCATCACTCTCCCAGCCTGCCCCTTGATGCACCTATGTCATCACCAAAGATAAATTGTATTTCTGGAACTGAGAATCTCTCTATTACCCCTACCACTTCGACACCATTTTTCACCAGATCCTGCACCCCCACTTTATATCATGGAACACTGCTCTTCTCACCATGAATTCCACATACTGCCACCTTCTCTAGCAATACTCTTTCTGAAGTATATATCACATCTCTCATCAAAGATCAACTTGCTCCTGTATCTCTTAAAATCTTAATTTCTTTACATACTCCTCTGGCACATTGGAGTAAACTTTATCCATGCCAGTAAATTCTTTAGAGATCTGGCACATTCTTCTCAACCAACCCCTGACCAGGCTGTACATTCTTTTGCAGCATTTTAGCTTCCACTGCGCTTTCCTTTACCACTTCAACAAAACTCGCTGGCTTATTCTGTTTCCTCTCTGCATTCTCAGTGCTTTTTCTAAACTATCAACACTACAACTTCAATGAAAACACCTGAGATTTTTTACTTCAGTTTCCCCTCATGGTACGTTTTCACCCTGTGATAAAGTATCTTCAACGTGATCCCCCTTTACCTCACTACCTGAAAACTTCTCTTTTCCCCAATTTCTATCCCTCAAAGATTGAAATTGATATTAGAAACCAACTTTGATTTATGAACTAACTCATAGGCATTTCTGTTCCTAATCTTGAAGTCTGAATTCTTTGCTCTTCCACATTTGAACTCCTCCAAACTAATCATCAAAGAGCATCATACCTTGATCTATTTCAATGCCTTTATCGATCTATCGAAATTACTTTGCTTCACATTTTCAAACCCAATGTGTGTTTGACCAGGGTCCGTCCTTAGCACTGAAACATTGTCCCTTGGCAAAGTTTGTCCGAAGATTTGTAGCTCGGGTGCTTGTTGCAGTGGTTCTGTTTGCCGATCTGGAAGTTTATGTTGCAAACGTTTCGTCCCCTGGCTAGGAGACATCATCAGTGCTCTGGAGCCTCCTGCGAAGCGCTTCTTTGATGTTTCTTCCGGCATTTATAGTGGTCTGTCCTTGCCGCTTCCGGGTGTCAGTTTCAGCTGTCCGCTGTAGTGATTGGTATATTGGGTCCAGGTCGATGTGTCTGTTGATGGAGTTTGTGGATGAATGCCATGCCTCTAGGAATTCCCTGGCTGTTCTCTGTCTGGCTTGCCCTATGACAGTAGTGTTTTCCCAGTCGAATTCATGTTGCTTGTTGTCTGAGTGTGTGGCTGCTAGGGATAGCTGGTCGTGTCGTTTCATGGCTAGTTGGTGTTCATGTATGCGGATTGTTAGCTGTCTTCCTGTTTGTCCTATATAGTGTTTTGTGCAGTCCTTGCATGGACTTTTGGCGCGCAATTTCTTGTTTGTATTTGTGCAGGGAAACAGCCAAGCAGAACGGACTCAGGATGATCCAGGTAATGATCACAGACGCTCACAACCGACTGCACAAATACAAACAAGAAATTGCGCGCCAAAAGTCGTTAATTTCAAAGACCGCTAATCATGAATGGACCCGGGCCATAGAACATGCTGTCACTATAGGACAGAACAGGACAACACATCGCAAAAAAACGGCATTAAAAGAAAAACTGGCCAAACTAACACACAAAAAAGAGGACACTACAACACACACCTGGGTTAAAAACTTCGCCCACAAACAGCTCACAGACATGGAAAGAACTATACTGACCAAGGGACTCAACTACAACCACAGGGACGCCAAGACAGCAGACTTCCTAGCAGCACTAGAATGCACACTCAGGAACAATGGACTGACTGAAGAGACACAACAAACAGTGAGACAAACGGTCGTACCTATGATGATAAGAAAAAGACAAACACATAACCTCAACACCAAGGAGAGGGAAGCACTGAAAGCACTAAGAAATGATAAGAACATAATCATACTACCAGCAGATAAAGGCAGAATGACTGTCATCCTAGATAAATCAGACTACATCAAAAAAGCACAACACCGACTAGCAGACACCAACACCTACCAAATGAAGGATTCGGACCCCACGCCACAACTCACCAATAGAATAAATAACACTCTAAGGAATCTACAAAAAAAAACGGACAGATAACCAAAGCGGACCTACGAAGAATGAAACCGGAAAGCAACAACACCCCCAGATTCTATGGACTACCCAAAGTACACAAACCAGACATCCCACTCAGACCCGTAGTATCACTACCAGGGACACCAGCATACAAACTGGCCAAAGAACTACAACAGAAACTGAAACACCTGGTCAGCGGATCCAAACACTCCATACAATCAACACAGGAATTCTTGGACGCCATCAGGAATACACACATAGACAAAGAAGAAACCATGATCTCATTCGACGTGACAGCACTGTTCACTTCGATTGACAAAACCCTAGCCAGAGAAACAATAGCCAACCTACTGGACATACATAACAGAAACCAGGAGGCGGAACCTATCAACAAAGACGGCATACTTAAACTACTGGACTTATGCCTCACTACACACTTTACATTCAACAATCAGATATACGAACAAATCAACGGAACACCCATGGGATCACCAATCTCGGGACTCATAGCAGAGGCAGTTATGCAAAGGTTAGAACAAACAGCCCTACCACAAATTCAACCCAAACTCTGGGTCAGATATGTCGATGACACTTTCGTAATCATCAAAAACACGGAAATAGAAAAAACACACCAGATCATCAACGCCACATTCACAGGAATCTGATTCACGAGAGAAGTAGAAAAGGATAGCCAACTCCCATTCCTAGACGTGATAGTACAGAGAACACCGAACGGAGAATTCACCACAAGGGTACACAGGAAAACAACACACACAGACCAAGTCCTAAACTATGAAAGTAACCACCCCAACACACACAAACGAAGCTGCATCAGGACACTGTTCAAAAGAGCTACAACACACTGCAGTACACCAGAACTGCGAAAAGAGGAAGAGGAACACCTATACAAGGTATTCGCCAAAAACGGATACCCGCGCAACTTTATCAACAGATGCCTAAGCGATAGACCACGGAACGAGGACATGCCACAACCAAAAGGACTAGCCACACTACCATACATCAGGAGCGTTTCAGAACTGACAGCCAGACTACTGCGACCCCTAGGACTCATAATGGCACACAAACCAACAGCCACGCTCAGACAACAACTTACTAGAACAAAGGAGCCAATACCCAACATAAGCAAAACTAATGTAGTTTATAAAATACCATGCAAGGACTGCACAAAACACTATATAGGACAAACAGGAAGACAGCTAACAATCCGCATACATGAACACCAACTAGCCATGAAACGACACGACCAGCTATCCCTAGCAGCCACACATTCAGACAACAAGCAACATGAATTCGACTGGGAAAACACTACTATCATAGGGCAAGCCAGACAGAGAACAGCCAGGGAATTCCTAGAGGCATGGCATTCATCCACAAACTCCATCAACAGACACATCGACCTGAACCCAATATACCAATCACTACAGCAGACAGCTGAAACTGACACCCGGAAGTGGCAAGGACAGACCACTATAAATGCCGGAAGAAACATCAAAGAAGCACTTCGCAGGAGGCTCCAGAGCACTGATGATGTCTCCTAGCCAGGGGACGAAACGTTTGCAACAAAAACTTCCAGCTCGGCGAACAGAACCACTACATTGTCCCTTGGCTTCTGGTACGAGCTCATATGCGCTTAAGATAGCACATTTCATCTCCTAATACTCCCAGATACCTCCTCTGACAGTGATGCAAATATCTCACTAACTTTGAATCAAAGAAAGATACTCTCATAATCACTGGCTATAATTTTTGTTTAGCCACTGTCTTAAATGAAATGAAAAAGGCTTCTACATTCTGTTGGTCAAACTTTGGCAATGCTTGGACCTATTTGAACAGTTCCCTACCAGGCCTTTGACTACAATGGGATTGCTGTCCATCACTGTCCTCATCGCTACTCCTACTTTCATCTCCACCTCTGCCATTTTGAGATGAATTTGAGTATTCAGTTCCAACCACCTTTTCTCTTTCTTTTTGTTTTGCCTCTAAATTGGAGCAAGTGAATGGCCTGAGTGTGAGGACATGTATTGGCTGAAATTGAGTACAGTAACAGAATTGTTGAAACTTACATTTACTTTCATATAAACAAGAGGGAGGTTGGAACTGTGAGGGAGCCGTGGTTTAATAAGGAATTGGAATCCCTTGCAAAAGGGAAGAGGGCGGCCTATGTAAAGATGAGGCGTGAAGGTTCAGTTGGGGTGATTGAGAGTTATAAGGTAGCCAGGAAGGATCTAAAGAGAGAGCCAAGAGCAGCGAGAAGGGGACATGAAAACTCCTTAGTTGGTAGGATTAGGGAAAACCCAAAGGCTTTCTATCGGTATGTCAGGAATAAAAGGATGACTAGGGTAGGTATCGGTCCAGTCAAGGATAGTAGTGGGAAGTTGTGCGTGGAGGCGGAGGAGATTGGAGAGACACTAAATCAATACTTTTCGTCAGTATTCACTTAGGAACAGGACACTATTGCCGATGTGAATATTGAGTCACAAGTGATTAGAATGGATGGCCTTGAGGTATGTAGGGAAGAGGTCTGGGGAACACTAGAAAGGATGAAAATAGATAAGTCCCCTGGTCCTGATGGCATTTATCCTAGGATCCTCTGGGAAGCTAGGGAGGAGATAGCAGAACCATTGGCCTTGATTTTTATGTCGTCATTATCTACGGGAATAGTGCCAGAAGACTGGAGGATAGCGAATGTGGTTCCCTTGTACAAGAAGGGGAGTAAGGATAGCCCGAGTAACTATAGGCCAGTGAGTCTTACCTCTGTTGTGGTCAAAGTCTTAGAGAGAATTGTAAGGGATAGGATTTATGAACATCTGGATAGGAATAATGTGATCAAGGATAGTCAGCATGGTTTTGTGAAGGGCAGGTCGTGCCTCACAAACCTTATTGAGTTCTTTGAGAAGGTGGCTAAGGAGGTGGACGAGGGTAAAGCAGTAGATGTGGTGTATATGGATTTTAGCAAGGCGTTCGATAAGATACCCCATGGTAGACTAATGCAAAAACTACGGAGGTATGGCATTGAGGGTGCATTAGAGGTTTAGATTAGGAACTTGCTGGCTGGAAGGAGACAGAGGGTAGTAGTTGATGGAATAAGTTCACCTTGGAGTGCAGTTACTAGCGGTGTACCACAAGGATCTGTTTTGGGACCATTGCTGTTTGTCATCTTTATAAATGATCTAGAGGAGGGGCTTGAAAGCTGGGTGAGCAAGTTTGCGGATGACACGAAAGTCGGTGGAGTTGTGGACAGCGAAGAAGGATGTGCCAGGTTACAGCGGGATATAGATAAGTTGCAGAGCTGGGCAGAAAGGTGGCAAATGGAGTTCAATGTAGCTAAGTGTGAAGTCATTCACTTTGGTAGGAGTAACAAGAAGATGGATTACTGGGCTAATGGTAGGCTACTTGGCAGTGTGGATGAGCAGTGGGGTCTTGGTGTCCATGTACACAGATCTCTTAAAGTTGCCACCCAGGTAAATAGTGCTGTGAAGAAGGCATATGGTGTACTGGGCTTTATTGGTAGAGGAATTGAGTTCCGGAGTCCTGAGGTCATATTGCAGTTGTATAAGACTCTGGTGCGGCCTCATCTGGAGTATTATGCGCAGTTTTGGTCGCCATACTATAGGAAGAATGTGGAGGCATTGGAACGAGTGCAGAAGAGGTTTACCAGGATGTTGCCTGGCATGGTAGGAAGATCATATGAGGAAAGGCTGAGGCACTTGGGGCTGTTCTCGTTGGAGAAAAGAAGGTTTAGGGGAGATTTGTTGGAGGTGTACAAGATGATTAGGGATATAGATAGGGTTGACACTGAGAACCTTTTTCCGCTAATGGAGTCAGCTGTTACTATGGGACACAGCTTTAAATTAAGGGGAGGTAGGTATAGGACAGATGTTAGGGGTAAATTCTTTACTCAGCGGGTTGTGAGTTCATGGAATGCCCTGCCAGTAGCAGTGGTGGACTCTCCCTCTTTATGGTCATTTAAGCGGGCATTGGATGAGCATATGGAGGTTATTGGGCTAGTGTAGTTTAGGTCGGCTTTGGTCGGCGCAACATCGAGGGCCGAAGGGACTGTACTGCGCTGTATTTTTCTATGTTCTATGTTCTATGTTCTAAGATTTCGGGGACAGTTAAGATCTCTGCCGGTTCATGTTGACCAGTCTGTAGAGAGGATGATAGATGTGGAACCAGTGATCGTTCACTGAATCCCAACCTTCTCCAGATCGAATCCTTTTTCACAGCTTTTCTGTGCAGCTCACCAGCTGACGGAAATCTCCCCACAGTCTGCAGACAGCTTCCCCAAAACCAATGACTAATGTTTTATCATCTGCAAATTTGATATCCGACACCAATTCCACATCAGTGATAGATACACCAGACAAACAGGTGACTAATACTGAAGCCTGAGGAAAAATCAAAGAATTGCGAAACTTCATCAAATGGGGACATACCAAACCCAAAATGGCAACACTGCTTTCTCCCCACTGAAGGTGCAACACTGCTCAGATTCTCCGGCAATTTCTGTTCAGTTTCTGAACCTTGAGGAACTCAACTATTTCAAAACACATGCAGTATTCTTCTTATCATCAGGTTGGTCTACATCACAAACACTTCCTTCTTCTTTATCCTTTAAAGCAAATCAGTCAAGTTCATCCGACACTCCCTTCCCTTAACAATTCCATGATGACTATCTTGGATGATGACGTGGAGGAGCCGGTGTTGGACTGGAGTGGACAATGTTAAAAACCACATAACACCAGCTTATAGTCCAACAGCTTTATTTGGAAGCAATAGCTGCTCCTTCATCAGGTAACAATGTGTGATTTCTTTTCAGCTTCATCTTGGATTGAACTTTCACTCACCGTGTGGTTATTTCTATCATCTCTCAGAGTTTTACCGAGTCATTTGCTCATTAATGGAAATATAAAAGCAGCTGGTCTCCACTCCTCCTATTTCTGACCTGCACCGTCCAACACAAGGGCAACAATTATTGTCTGTTTTCTTATTCTCTCTGATCTGGGAACTTCATTGTTGCACAAGTTAGTGACCGCTACTGACCACAAGTGGGAATTGCAACCAACCCGCAGAAATACTCAAGAGTCTGTCAGGGTGAATGAAGTCAGCAAACAGATTCTGTCTGTGCACGACACAATCAGATTGGTGTACATTTCGATTCAAAAATAAAATAACCGACCTGATATAATAAGTAATGCTGTGCCCATAAACAATGGACTGCCCAGACAGTTTTCACTTGATATTAGGCTGTATTTCACAAAAACACTGCGAGTAATGTTGAAAGGAGGGAAATCTAGAAATAAAATGAAAAACTCAGGATTTCTGTCAAGACGCCAGTTTATTTGAAACGGGTATCGCCCTGACTCCTTAATCTTCTAGGGTCCCTCCTCAATTTCAAAGTGGTGGGAAACCGCACTGCAGAGGTTTGGCGCCGTTCGTGTGGCTGACTCAAGCTTCTGCGCTTATCGAAGTGTTTCATTCCCACTGCGGAAAGTGGTCTTTTTGGTGTTGAGCGGTTTAAAAGCCGCCGCATGCGATGGCCGGGAATCGAACCCGGGTCAACTGCTTGGAAGGCAGCTATGCTCACCACTGCACCCCCTTTGCTCCACAATGCAAGTGTTGGAGAAATCCGCTGATGTGCAATTCAAGCAATAGTTGTTGATTCTAAATTTCGTTCTTCTTTTATTAGAAATGTTGCAGTGAAATGTTCGAATTGAGAAGTCACAACAGAAAGAGTGTTACTGTGTGGATCGATCTCATTATGCCCCGCCTCACTTTTTAATACACACAAAGCAGTATTTCGGATTTCTCATGATCTGAAATCAATCAATAACAAAAGTACCAAGGAAGTCTCAGGGCAACAGTGAAACCATCACACAATTCAAACTTGTGAAGTTCTCAGAAAGGGTCACCCGACCGAAATATGAACTCTTCATACAGCTTTCCCCCCGACTTCGGTTTTGGTTTCTGATTTACAGCATCCGCAATTCTTTCGGGTTTTAAAACTTGGGAAGGCTTTTTGGAAACCAAAACGGCACCAAAAAACAGGAACTGTTGGACAGACTGAGCAGATGCTGCAGTAATTGTGCAGAGTCGGAAAACCCTCTCGAGAAATGTGCACTAATGCACAGTTGGATTCCGTTGATCGATTTGCAGTTTCTTCTTTTGCTTTGTAGAAGAGGGGGAGGGTGGAGTCGCCGCTGGGAGGGAGAGAAACCAGGCTCATTTCCAACATTTTAGAGTCAGAGTGTTATACAGCATGGAAACAGATCCTTGGGTCTAACCAGATCACACTGACCATGTTCCCAAACTCAACTTGAACCACCCGCGTGTGCTTGAACATTTCCCATTTGCCAGTATTTCGTCATATCCCTCTAGACCTTTCCAACTCATGATTCGAAGGGGCCGGTGTTGGACTGTGGTGGACAACGTTAAAAATCACACTACACCGGGGTATAGTCCAGCAGGTTTCTTTGGAAGTATAACCTTTCCAAACACTGCTTGCTGGGGAGACCGAGTGTGTGTGTGCAATGAGAGGTGTGAGTGTCTGTCAGAGAGTGTGTGTGGGTGTATGTCTGAGTGTATGGTGTATCAGACTGTGAGAGGGCGCATGCGTGAGTGTGACTGTGGGGAATGTGTGTTTGAGCTTATGAGAGAGAGCTTGCATATGAGAGAGGGCCTGCATGAGTATGGAGTGTGTGTGTGTGTGACTGTGAGAAGACAGAGAGAGAGAGAGAGAGAGAGAGAGAGAGAGTGTAAAGTGCAGTGGGGTCACCTGTAGTGTGACATGAACTCAAGGTCCCTGTTGAGGCCAGCCCCATGGCTACCAAACTTAACCATCAGCCTCTGCTTGGTCACTTTGCGTTGTTGCCTGCGCCAAAGTCCGCCTTGAAGGATGGTCACCCAAATGACCAAGACTGAATGTCCCAGACTGCTGAAGAGTACTCCAAATGGGAAGGAATCAGTGTGGCCATTCCCAATGTTTTAAATGATCAATAACCATCAGAGCCCTCATCAGAACATAAGTGCGGAACATCTTGGTGCATGGAATCATCAACCTTTCCCTTTCAGATAGATTGATCCAGCTCATAACAACCAGCTGTTCGAAAACAAAACACATCTCCTGTAACAATTTTTACTACTATCAAATATCGCAATTCCATTTTCTGATTTTTCTCATTCTTTCTTGGTAATGTAAACACTTTGTTTTTCATTATGCAAATGTATTTCACTGTGAACTCCTTTATCAATTAGAGGATCATAATTCTGTTTTTCGATATTTCCAGTATTTTTGTTTACCAGTGGAAGCACATTGTTCCTTATTACGGAAATTGATTTCACTTTCAACTCCTTTGTCCAATCACCATTTCATTGTTTAGGTGAACAAATCAACTTCTTATCACTGACTCTTCGCATCAGTGAAGTATTTTTTGTTGTTTGTGGGTTGTGGACAGACCATAACATATAGGAGCAGCTCACTGAGTCTGCTTTGCCATTCAATCATGGCTGATGTGAGTCACAAAGCTCACTCACTGCAATAATTTCAGTCCGAGACAAGATCTGAATCAGTAGTGCCCTTTATTTCACACTTGCAAGTGGGTGTGATGTCCACAAGGCAGGGACAAAACACACTGAATTCAACAAATACTCGATATTTATATAATTTGGTTCCTACATATTTTTTCTTATTTCATTTCTTCCCCCCTGTTTACATCCTCCACTCCCTAAGACCGGTACCCATTACTCCTGTTTATCTCGTGTCTTATCCGGTCTTGTCTGTGAAAAAACATGCTCATTCCTGTTCTCAAGGCCATTTGACCTCTTCCTGCTGTGGGCACATCCTGGCCTTACCATTAATTACTCCCTCCATCTGTGCCGCCCCTCTCAGCATCTTATCACTAAGACTCATTTAATTGGGGTTTGTTCCTGTGTTTCTGTAAAAGTGGGAAACAGATGTTTATACCTATTGTTTATACAGGCATATTGAGTTTAACTGTCTGTCTTCACAGCATCTTATCACGAAGCCCCTTTAATTGGGGTTACCATTGTTGTGTAGTCCCTTTTCTTTCTTGCATACATTTTTAGCTAACACAAAAAAAAACAATTATGCATTTCCTCCACATAACTCCCATTCTTGTTGACTCAGCTCCTGGCTAAAACAATTACACACTGATGTGCGTTCAGTTATTTTTTCTATAATGTATTAGAATTGCAGAAGCAACATTAATTTACCATATCCCACAGCTGATATGGTTTTTAACCCCATTCTCCTGCCTTCTCTCCATAATCCTCAATCCCCTTACCAATCAAGGTCTTACCTATCTGAGTATTACATACCCTTAATGATTTGGCCTCCATAGCCCTCTGCAGCAGTGAATTCCTCAGATTTACCACCCTCTGGTTGAAGAAATTCCTCATTGTTTCATTTCTAAAGAGTCGTTCCCTTCACTCTGAGGCTGGGTGCCCCAGATCCTAGTCAACAGTGGAAAGGTCTGCTTCACATCCACTCTGTCTAGGCCTCTCAGTATTCAGTAAGTTTCAATGAAATCTTCTCTCATCCTTCTAACCTCCAATCAGTATAGATTCAAAGTTCTCAATCACTTATTTTTATTTCACCTGCAAACTAGCAACAGTGCCCTCAATCCCTTCATCCAGATCATTAATGTATAACATGAACAGTTGTTGTCCCTAAACTGACACATGCGAAATTCAACTAGTAACCAACTGCCACCTGAAAAAGACCCCTATCCCACTCTCTGCCTTCTGCCTCAATGTTGCTGGCAGTATCAGCACTTTTTGCCCATTGTTAATTCTTTTTCAGAATGTGATGCTGAGTCACTAGCTGAGGTGCTGTCGTCCACCTTGTAATATGTCTTGTCTGTGGCATTGTTTTGGTAATTCGGCTCTGCATCTTTTCTAGTTCCTGAAGCGTGAGACCTACAATTAGATGCAGTGTGTTTGTCAGGTCTAAACCAATAATTTGAAAAGATTAACTATACTGTCCTCATTAAAGAATTGTCTCAACATATCCTGTTTTCTTTTAAAATCTGTGAATGCAATTCTTCAAGACTCTCTGTTCCTGAACCACTGCTCAAATTGTATCACAAACTGGCATTTTAAATGTGAAGGGTTCAGCTGCAAATCTGGAATCTATCATTAAATAAGCGTTTGTTAAAGCATATTTAGATGTGATAATGAGGTGGCATTTTAGACCATCCAGGTTCGTTCTGAAGTTTCTTTGTCGATCTCCTGTGTGATGCATTCCCACCTGTGCCTTGAACAGAGTCTGTGAATTCTGACTATTCCTCAATGGATATCAAAGTGTTCTCATACAGGATGATAGAATCATGCTGTACTGAAGAGGCCCTTTGGCCCATCAAGTCTGTACTTTCCAAAAATACAGTATTACTTACACCAATCCTACATTACAGCACTAGGCCCACAGCTTTGAATATTATGATGTCTGAATGCTCATCAAAGTGCTTTAAAAAACATTTTGAGGTTTTCCATCTCAAAGACTCTCCCCCGACAGTGAGATCCAGAGTCCAACCTTCCTTTGGTTGAACATGTTTTCGGCAAATCCCCTCTTAAACCTCCTGCCTTTCACTTTAAAGTTATATCTCCTTGTTATTGACCCTTCATCTGAAGTGAACAGCTGCTATCTATGCCCTTCAAAATATTTTATACCTCTTTGAATACGCCCCTCTCTGCTCCGAAGAAAACAAGCTGAGCTTATCCAATCTCTCTTCATTGCTGAAATACTCCATCCCAGAACCATCCTGGCGAATCTCCTCTGCAGCCCCTCCAGTGCAATCACATCATCCTTATAATTGCAGTGATGATATAGAAGCAGGATAGAAGATGAAAGCCTGACTAACAGGAAGCAGAGACTCAGAATAAACAGTTCCATTTCAAACTGGTAACTAGTGGAATGCCACAGGGATCAATGCTGTGATCTCAAATATTTACAAATTGCATTAAACTACTGGATTCGGTTGAGCAAATGGGAAGAAAAAGTATAATGTGGCCACAGCATAGTGGTATCTTATTGACAGGAATAATAGAAAGCAGTGGAAGGAGACAGACTGCAGAATTCAGCAGGAGAGGGATCTGGCTGTTGTTGTACATGAATCACAGAAAAAGTAGCATACATGTGCATTAAGTAATTAAGTACTCAAATGTAATATTGACCTTTAATGTTAGGGGGTGAAGCCCTCCCACCGGCTGTGGCCCGATCAGTCAATGTTCTATCTTGGTAACTCAACGTGGAGATTCTGTGCCCTCCCCTTCACTGTTTGATCATGCTGCATTGCCCTTTGAGAAGGGCACTGCTTGTGACTGGCCACTCAGGTGTTTCCTTTCTTCCTGGTGGTGGAATTTAACTAAAGTACAAACTAGTTGTTTTCACTGTGACCAACACCTGCACACACATGACATGGGTGCTGGGGAAAAATAAGCACAATCGCTGTCAGGTGATAGTGTTGGGGTAAAAAACAGAATTGTCAGAGGTTGTGTTCACTCTGACAGTGGCAAAAAAAAAGGGGGTGATATATAAATGCAGGGTGGTCTTAAGACGGGAACCATCAAAACCATTTGAGAAACATTTAGAGATTAAATATAGAAAGCTATGGGTCAAGTACTGGAAAATGGGATTAGGAATAGACGGATATTAGGTAACTGGCACAAATGTGATTGGGCAATGGTCACTTTTCTGTGCTGTAAAAAGAAATTCCATGACTCCATCTCCCACTTTCTAACTATGAAGTCAATCTCTTTGTCCTTCTCTCTCTCTCTCTCTCTCTCTAGGTTCCACCTCCATTCTCTGGATTACACTGAATTCTCAACTAAAGGAACTGTGGACCTTGGAAATCAGAAGAAAAGTAAGAAATTGCTGGAAAGTATCATCATGCCCATGCAGTGATCCTTCTTCTGAACTTTTTCCATGAACACACCCACTTCCCTTATTCCAACCTCAAACCAATCCCTGCCCCATTCCCACTCATCCCACACGGACTCCGGACCACCTTTAAACCAGCAGTGTTCAGACCCGAACAGGACAAACGGTACAGACTACAGATTCAAAAACACCCGCAACAGCTCTCCTTCAAGATCCTCCGCTCCACGCTCGCAGCAATGCGCCGGCACCTAACCTCTCTACAGTCAGCCCTGCCTCAGCTGAGGGCCACACTCTCTCAGAATTGCAAAGGACCCACTCTGTACTACATCCTCAGGAGAATTCATATTCTCAACAAACAGTATTTCAATTCCATTTCAAACATCAAAAACTGTAAGTACAACAAACTTATATCTACCCACCTCCATAACCAGTGCTCCTCAAACATTCCAGCAGATTCCCCGGCCTCAGAAATGACTCAGACGCCATTAACCATCCAGCTGATGCAGCTACCACCCGCACGCTGATTGATGATGTCACTTCCGCCCCTCACAATTCCTCATGCATCACACGTGACACTACTTATGCCCCCACCAGCGCCACTCACCTGCATTCTGCTGACACGCCCCCCACGGATCCCACTGTCACTATCCCCACCCACCAGAACCCTGAGGGGAACACTACCCCCGCTCATGACTCCACCCCCATCCCCCCACAATCACACCCACTCCAGTTACAGGTTCCGCCCCCACTCCCAGCTCCACACCCACACCAGATCCCAGCTCCCAGCCCTGCTGAGTTTTCACTATCCCCACAAACCTCCCCCTCACTGAGGATGAACGATCAGTCCTCAGCAAAGGACTCCCCTCCGTCCACGCATCAATGAATTTAATCCACGCCATGACGTCGAAAATTCTTCTGTCGCCTTTGCCTCCGAGCTTACTTTCACAAACAGGATTCCCGAGCACCTTTCGAGGACCCCTTCGCCCACCTCCAACATACTGCATCCACCTGGACACCCCGCGCTGGCCTATTCCCTGTCCTCGACCTCCTCATTTCCAACTGCCACCCGGACATTAACCGCCTCAACCTGTCTACCCCCCTCCCCTACTCCAACCTCTCACCCTCACAACGTGCAGCCCTCCAATCCCTCTGCTCCAATCCCAACCTCACTATCAAGCCAGTGGATAAAGGGTAGTCTGGGACACTGACCTCTACACCGCTGAAGCCAAATGCCAACTCGAGGGCACCTCTTCCTACTGCCCCCTCGACAATGACCCAACCCCCCATCACCAAACCATCATCTCCCAGACCATACAGCACCTCATCAACTCAGGAGGTCTGCCACCCACAGCTTCCAAACTCATAGTCCAGGAACCCCGCACTGCCCAGTTCGAACTCCTTCCCAAGATCCACAAGCCTGACCACCCTGGCCGACCCATTGTCTCAGCATGCTCCTGCTCCACTGAACTCATCTCTACCTACCTCGACACTGTCCTATATTCCCTAGTCCAGGAACTCCCCACGTACATTCGAGACACCAACCATGCCCTCCACCTCCTCTAAGACTTCCGTTTCCCCAGCCCCCAATGCCTCATCTTCACCATGGATATCCAATCCCTCTACACCTCCATCCGCCATGACCAGAGCCTCCAAGCCCTCCGAATTTTCCTCTCCAGATGTCCCCAACAGTACCCTTCCACCACTCTCATTCGTTTGGCCGAACTGGTCCTCACCCTTAACAATTTCTCCTTCGAATCCTCCCACTTCCTCCAGACCAAAGGCGTAGCCCTGGGTACACGTATGGGCCCCAGTTATGCCTGTCTCTTTGTTGGCTACATAGAACAGTTGATCTTCCGTAATTACACCAGCACCACTCCCCACCTCTTCCTCCGCTACATTGATGACTGCATTAGCGCCACCTCGTGCTCCCGCAAGGAGGTTGAGCAATTCGTCAACTTCACCAACACATTCCACCCTGACCTTAAATTTACCTGGACCATCTCCGACACCTCCCTCCCCTTTCTGGACTTCTCCATCTGCATTAATGACGACCGACTTGACACTGACATTTTTTACAAACCCACCGACTGGAATGTGTTGGTTTTTCACCAACCGTAACAAGGACAGAACGCCCCGGTGCTCACCTTCCACCCTACAAACCTTCGCATAAACCAAATAATCTGCTGACGTTTCTGCCACCTCCAACCAGACCCCACCACCAGGGATATATTTCCCTCCCCACCCCTTTCCGCCTTCTGCAAAGACCGGTCCCTCCGTGACTACCTGGTAAGGTCCACGCCTCCCTACAACCCACCCTCCCCTCCTGGCACTTTCCCCTGCCACCGCAGGAACCTTCTACCTCACCTCTATCCAAGGCCCTAAAGGAGCCTTCCACATCCATCAAAGTTCTTCCTGCACATCCACTAATATCATTTATTGTATCCGTTGTTCCCGATGCGGTCTCCGATACATTGGGGAGACTGGGCGTCTCCTACCAGAGCGCTTTAGGGAACATCTCCGGGACACCCGCACCAATCAACCACACCGGCCCGTGGCCCAACATTTCAACTCTTCCTGCCACTCTGCCGAGGACATGGAAGTCCTGGGCCTCCTTCACCGCCGCTCCCTCGCCACCAGATGCCTGGAGGAAGAATGCCTCATCTTCCGCCTCGAAACACTTCAAACTCAGGCATCAATGTGGACTTCAACAGTTTCCTCATTTCCCCTTCCCCCACCTCACCCTAGTTCGAAACTTCCAGCTCAGCACTGTCCCCATGATTGTCCAGGCTTATCCATCCTGCCTACCTCCTTTTCCACCTATCCACTCCACCGTCTCCTCCCTGACCTATCACCTTCATTCCCCCCCCTCCCGCCCATCCATTGTACTCTATGCTACTTTCTCCCCACCCCCACACGCCTCTGGCTTATCTCTCCACGCTTCAGGCTCTCTGCCTTTATTCCTGATGAAGGACTTTTGCCTGAAACGTCGATTTCGCTGCACTTTAGATACTGCCTGAACTGCTGTGCTCTTCCAGCACCACTAATCCATTCCAACAAAGCTGACCAATCGGATCATAAGAACGTCAGTAGACTGGTCCTCTCCAGCCTCCCATTGGCTAGAACCGGAAAAATGACAGCCTCGCGATCGAATCGGACAGACCAGGATCTAAGCCCCGCCCCATAACAATGTAGCCGTTTCATGCACCCGGAAGCTGGTGTTGGCTGCAGTCGGAGGGAAGTTGCTGGTTGGTTTGTGAAGACGGTGAGAAATGGGATTGGTGTTCTTTCTGCTAGTGGAAGATTATAGTGAGGATATGTAGTCATACTGTAGTGTTACTACAAGCACAGATTGTTCCGGGAAGTCCAACTGCAGTTTCCACATGTGGGGGAAAAATATAGAAACTCCCGTCTTGAGGAGCATGGAGCTCCTATCACTGAGCAGGCAGTGTGTGACCCAGGGAGAATGGAGATAGAGAGATCAGAGAGTGTGCAGCTCCCAGCAAAGGGACAATTAAGCAGCTACTTTTAAATTGTAACCTCCCTATTTTGTTCTATAAATCTACAATAGTAAGTGGAGTTGGTTCATCTTGATTCCATGTTTTTATTGAGATCTGTAATGAGCTGCCAGAGGAAGTGGTGGAGGCTGGTACAATGAAAAACATTTAAAAGTAATCTGGATGGGTATATGAATAGAAAGGATTTAGAGGGATATAGGTCAAATGCTGGCAAATGGGACCAGATTAATCTGGTCAGCATGGACGAGTTTGATAGAAAGGGTCTGTTTCGGTGGCTATAAATCTCTATGACTCTACGACCTGGCGAAGGTGTGAGATCAGACGTTATGTGACCCTGTGCGGTGGGTGGGAAGTTGGAGCCAGTGAGACCAGACGCACTTAGATGGCAGCAGGGGGAGGTGGGGGTTTGGAGCCAGTGAGATTAGATACTGTGTGACCTGGGCAGCCAATCTCCATCAGATGCCTCATGTACAGTTTAATGTCTGTCATTGCAGCTGCTAAAGTTGTGCTGATGCAGTATACTGGCATTGCCTCACACTATATAAAAAAAAGGAGAGGACTTACACGGCAAATGGTAGGGCCCTGGGGATTGCTGACAAGCAGAGACCTTGACGTGCACGTACTATACAAAATGCTGGTGCGGCGGTACTTGGAATATTGTGTACAGTTCTGGTCGCCCCATTACAGGAAGGATGTGGAAGCATTGGAAAGGGTGCAGAGGAGATTTACCAGGATGTTGCCTGGTTTGGAGGGATGCTCTTATGAGTAAAGGCTGAGAGACTTGGGTCAGTTCTCATTGGAAAGAAGAAAGCTAAGAGAGGATTTGGTAGAGGCATACAAGATGATCAGAAGATTTGATGGGGTAGATAGTGAAAGTCGTTTTCCTAGGATGATGACACCAGTTTGTACGAGGAGGCATAGCAACAAATTGAGGGGCTTAAGACTGATGTCAGAGACAGGTTCTTTACTCAGAGAGTGATAAGGGTGTGGAATACCCTGCCTGCCAATGGCTTTTGCCCGAAATGTCGCTTTTACTACTCCACGGATGCCGCCTGAAGTGCTGTGCTTTTCCAGTCCCACTAATCCAGAATGTAGTTAGCTCAGCCACATTAGGGTGATTTAAACAATCCTTGGATAAACGCATGGATAATGATGGAGTTGAAAATCACACAACACCAGGTCATAGTCCAACAGGTGTAACTGGAAGCACATTAGCTTTCCAATTAAACCTGTTGGATTATGACCTGGTGTTTTGTGATTGTTAACTTTGGACACTCCAGTCCAACACCAGCATCTCCAAATAATGGATAATGATGGGATAGTGTAGGAGGATGGGCTTAACTTAGTTCACAGATCAGCACAACATCGAGGGCTGAAGGGCCTGTTCTGCGTTGTATTGTTCTATGTTCTAAGTTCGTTGAAAATGGAAGACAGAGTGCTGAAGGAAGTGTTTGGAACACTTGCCTTAATTGGTCAGGACCAAAGCCATGTGTGGACTACTGCCTATAATTTAGGTCGCCCTGCTAGAGGAAGAATGTTATTAACTTGGAAGAGTGCAAAAAAGACTTACTGGGATGTTACAAAGATGAGAATATTTGAGTTATAACAACAGGCTGGTTAGGCTGTGATTTCTTTTCCTGGGGTGCAAGGGGTGACCTTATAGAGGTTTATCAAATCATGAAGGGGATGGCTAAGGTTAATAACAAAGGTCTTTACCCCAGGTTGGTGGTTTCCAAACCTAGAGGGCATAGGTTTAAAAGGGACCTGAGAGGCAACTTTTTCACACAGGATACTGTATGTAGAGGTGGGTACAATTATAACATTTAAAAGACATTTGGACAAGGACATGGTTGAGAAAGGTTTACAAAGATATGGACCAAATGCTGGCAAATTGTAAATGTACAGTTCCCAAGCTAACAGCAATTGTATTGACACAGAGAAAGGTTTAATGGGCAATTTAATGTATTCAAAAACACTCCAATTTTTTGTTCCAGAGTATTATTATTTGGGAAGGTGTAACACCACCATGGCTAAAGGTTTGAACAGGAGAGAAAATTTGGTATCTTCAAGAGTGGAAATGGATACAGGTACTTGCATAGAATTTTTGACCTGGAAAAAAGCTTCTGATCTCAAACAAGAACTTTACATCGGAAATGGGAACAGGCTAAGGGCTGAGCAGAATGAGGAGAAAGTGATCACGTAGAATAGGCTTGTCCATTTGGGGACCCAGCAGCCAAAATGAGGCTTAGCAGGGTGTTTTATTCATGTTTTATCAACCTGCTTGAAAATCCTACAACACGCCTTCTGGGGTGACATTCAAACATGAGCCTTGTGACCCAGAAGCAGAGACACTGCCCCCTGTGCCACTAGAGCCCAGGACTAAATTATTTTGACTGCCTCCTGTTTCATTACATGCTGTGCTACTTTCAAATAATGTCTAACCAACTCACCCATGCTATTTAATCGCTCCCTAAAATTTTACACATAATCCAAATATCTGGTCTCTGAACTCAGACTCACCAATTTCTCCTTAATTAATTATCAACTCATGCCCGAAAAGTAATTCAAATAAACTGAATTTACTTGATTCACTAGGTGCATACTTAATTACACAGAGTACAAATGGAATTCCTTTATCCCAATCCTCTGGAGGACCTTGACTATAACCCCTGAACATGGTCTTTAAATTTTGATGCCACCATTCAATGCTTCCTGCAATTCTGGATGGTATGCAGTGGATTTGAATTGTCTTAGAACTACTATTGTTGAATATTTCCTTGAATATCTTTGATGTAAAATTTTACCTTAATCTGATTGTATCTCTGTGGGTAGTCTGTATTTGATTAAAAAAAATTGAGTAGCCCTTCTACAATCTTTTTAGCCATGATACTGTGGCCTCTGGAATTTTAGTAGATACGTCAATTATGGTTAACAAGTATTGATTCCCACTTTTTGTTTAAGGTAGGGGTCCTACACAATCAATTAAAACTCTTGTAAAAGGCTCTTCAAATGCTGCAATGGGTGTTAAAAGTGTTGATTTTATCACTGCCTGAGATTACCCAATTGCCTGAAATGTATGATGTGTCTGGCAAATGCAAGCACATCCTTGCGCAGTCCAGACCAAAATAAAAGTTTGCTTTTTGAACTGAGTTTTTCTTACTCCCAAATGACCTCCTGCTGGTAATTCATTGCTACCTGCAACATTTCCTTTCCATACGATCTGATGAACTTCTGCCCATTTTTCATCTGCTCTCACTTTCTGATAAATGACATCTTGGTGAGGAAATGAACAAGGAGCAGGAGAATCGACGTTTCAGGCATGAGCCCTGCTTCAGGAATAAAGTGGTTGGTTCGGGCTCACGCCCGAAATGTCGATTCTCCTGCTCCTTGGATGCTGCCTGACCTGCTGTGCTTTTCCAGCACCACATTTTCAGCTCTGATCTCCAGCAGCTGCAGTCCTCACTTTCTCCTCTGAGGAAATGAACAGTCTGGGATACACTCAGATTCTTCTTCTATATTGATTTTGGATACAGCTGCTTTAGTTTTTCATCTTTCCACTGGAACTCAGCTAATTTTTCTGACCTAAAAATATCCAATTCATTCGCCACCTGTTCTTGTTTTTCCCCTGCCATCCCCCCACCCCACCCCACCCCCAACTATTTGATCAAACATAGTTTCTGATAATTGAACTTATCTCTTTTCTTTGATTTCTCCTCCTGTGGCTTTGTGACCTTTTCCCAGAGAAACAAAAACCTGGACATACTTCCTGTAAAACCTAGTTGCCTGATTTTCCAATAGCTTTTCAACCACAGTAGGCATCACTCTCCCAGCCTGCCCCTTGATGCACCTATGTCATCACCAAAGATAAATTGTATTTCTGGAACTGAGAATCTCTCTATTACCCCTACCACTTCGACACCATTTTTCACCAGATCCTGCACCCCCACTTTATATCATGGAACACTGCTCTTCTCACCATGAATTCCACATACTGCCACCTTCTCTAGCAATACTCTTTCTGAAGTATATATCTCATCTCTCATCAAAGATCAACTTGCTCCTGTATCTCTTAAAATCTTAATTTCTTTACATACTCCTCTGGCACATTGGAGTAAACTTTATCCATGCCAGTAAATTCTTTAGAGATCTGGCACATTCTTCTCAACCAACCCCTGACCAGGCTGTACATTCTTTTGCAGCATTTTAGCTTCCACTGTGCTTTCCTTTACCACTTCAACAAAACTCGCTGGCTTATTCTGTTTCCTCTCTGCATTCTCAGTGCTTTTTCTAAACTATCAACACTACAACTTCAATGAAAACACCTGAGATTTTTTACTTCAGTTTCCCCTCATGGTACGTTTTCACCCTGTGATAAAGTATCTTCAACGTGATCCCCCTTTACCTCACTACCTGAAAACTTCTCTTTTCCCCAATTTCTATCCCTCAAAGATTGAAATTGATATTAGAAACCAACTTTGATTTATGAACTAACTCATAGGCATTTCTGTTCCTAATCTTGAAGTCTGAATTCTTTGCTCTTCCACATTTGAACTCCTCCAAACTAATCATCAAAGAGCATCATACCTTGATCTATTTCAATGCCTTTATCGATCTATCGAAATTACTTTGCTTCACATTTTCAAACCCAATGTGTGTTTGACCAGGGTCCGTCCTTAGTTTGTCCGAAGATTTGTAGCTCGGGTGCTTGTTGCAGTGGTTCTGTTTGCCGATCTGGAAGTTTATGTTGCAAACGTTTCGTCCCCTGGCTAGGAGACATCATCAGTGCTCTGGAGCCTCCTGCGAAGCGCTTCTTTGATGTTTCTTCCGGCATTTATAGTGGTCTGTCCTTGCCGCTTCCGGGTGTCAGTTTCAGCTGTCCGCTGTAGTGATTGGTATATTGGGTCCAGGTCGATGTGTCTGTTGATGGAGTTTGTGGATGAATGCCATGCCTCTAGGAATTCCCTGGCTGTTCTCTGTCTGGCTTGCCCTATGATAGTAGTGTTTTCCCAGTCGAATTCATGTTGCTTGTTGTCTGAGTGTGTGGCTGCTAGGGATAGCTGGTCGTGTCGTTTCATGGCTAGTTGATGTTCATGTATGCGGATTGTTAGCTGTCTTCCTGTTTGTCCTATATAGTGTTTTGTGCAGTCCTTGCATGGACTTTTGGCGCGCAATTTCTTGTTTGTATTTGTGCAGGGAAACAGCCAAGCAGAACGGACTCAGGATGATCCAGGTAATGATCACAGACGCTCACAACCGACTGCACAAATACAAACAAGAAATAGCGCGCCAAAAGTCGTTAATTTCAAAGACCGCTAATCATGAATGGACCCGGGCCATAGAACATGCTGTCACTATAGGACAGAACAGGACAACACATCGCAAAAAAACGGCATTAAAAGAAAAACTGGCCAAACTAACACACAAAAAAGAGGACACTACAACACACACCTGGGTTAAAAACTTCTCCCACAAACAGCTCACAGACATGGAAAGAACTATACTGACCAAGGGACTCAACTACAACCACAGGGACGCCAAGACAGCAGACTTCCTAGCAGCACTAGAATGCACACTCAGGAACAATGGACTGACTGAAGAGACACAACAAACAGTGAGACAAACGGTCGTACCTATGATGATAAGAAAAAGACAAACACATAACCTCAACACCAAGGAGAGGGAAGCACTGAAAGCACTAAGAAATGATAAGAACATAATCATACTACCAGCAGATAAAGGCAGAATGACTGTCATCCTAGATAAATCAGACTACATCAAAAAAGCACAACACCGACTAGCAGACACCAACACCTACCAAATGAAGGATTCGGACCCCACGCCACAACTCACCAATAGAATAAATAACACTCTAAGGAATCTATAAAAAAAAACGGACAGATAACCAAAGCGGACCTACGAAGAATGAAACCGGAAAGCAACAACACCCCCAGATTCTATGGACTACCCAAAGTACACAAACCAGACATCCCACTCAGACCCATAGTATCACTACCAGGGACACCAGCATACAAACTGGCCAAAGAACTAACAACAGAAACTGAAACACCTGGTCAGCGGATCCAAACACTCCATACAATCAACACAGGAATTCTTGGACGCCATCAGGAATACACACACAGACAAAGAAGAAACCATGATCTCATTCGACATGACAGCACTGTTCACTTCGATTGACAAAACCCTAGCCAGAGAAACAATAGCCAACCTACTGGACATA
Organism: Hemiscyllium ocellatum; assembly: GCF_020745735.1. Classification (NCBI taxonomy): domain Eukaryota; kingdom Metazoa; phylum Chordata; class Chondrichthyes; order Orectolobiformes; family Hemiscylliidae; genus Hemiscyllium; species Hemiscyllium ocellatum. The sequence continues at coordinate 6,332,130 of NC_083412.1, forward strand.
CATAACAGAAACCAGGAGGCGGAACCTATCAACAAAGACGGCATACTTAAACTACTGGACTTATGCCTCACTACACACTTTACATTCAACAATCAGATATACGAACAAATCAACGGAACACCCATGGGATCACCAATCTCGGGACTCATAGCAGAGGCAGTTATGCAAAGGTTAGAACAAACAGCCCTACCACAAATTCAACCCAAACTCTGGGTCAGATATGTCGATGACACTTTCGTAATCATCAAAAACACGGAAATAGAAAAAACACACCAGATCATCAACGCCACATTCACAGGAATCTGATTCACGAGAGAAGTAGAAAAGGATAGCCAACTCCCATTCCTAGACGTGATAGTACAGAGAACACCGAACGGAGAATACACCACAAGGGTACACAGGAAAACAACACACACAGACCAAGTCCTAAACTATGAAAGTAACCACCCCAACACACACAAACGAAGCTGCATCAGGACACTGTTCAAAAGAGCTACAACACACTGCAGTACACCAGAACTGCGAAAAGAGGAAGAGGAACACCTATACAAGGTATTCGCCAAAAACGGATACCCGCGCAACTTTATCAACAGATGCCTAAGCGATAGACCACGGAACGAGGACATGCCACAACCAAAAGGACTAGCCACACTATCATACATCAGGAGCGTTTCAGAACTGACAGCCAGACTACTGCGACCCCTAGGACTCATAATGGCACACAAACCAACAGCCACGCTCAGACAACAACTTACTAGAACAAAGGAGCCAATACCCAACATAAGCAAAACTAATGTAGTTTATAAAATACCATGCAAGGACTGCACAAAACACTATATAGGACAAACAGGAAGACAGCTAACAATCCGCATACATGAACACCAACTAGCCATGAAACGACACGACCAGCTATCCCTAGCAGCCACACATTCAGACAACAAGCAACATGAATTCGACTGGGAAAACACTACTATCATAGGGCAAGCCAGACAGAGAACAGCCAGGGAATTCCTAGAGGCATGGCATTCATCCACAAACTCCATCAACAGACACATCGACCTGAACCCAATATACCAATCACTACAGCAGACAGCTGAAACTGACACCCGGAAGTGGCAAGGACAGACCACTATAAATGCCGGAAGAAACATCAAAGAAGCACTTCGCAGGAGGCTCCAGAGCACTGATGATGTCTCCTAGCCAGGGGACGAAACGTTTGCAACAAAAACTTCCAGCTCGGCGAAGAGAACCACTACATTGTCCCTTGGCTTCTGGTACGAGCTCATATGCGCTTAAGATAGCACATTTCATCTCCTCATACTCCCAGATACCTCCTCTGACAGTGATGCAAATATCTCACTAACTTTGAATCAAAGAAAGATACTCTCATAATCACTGGCTATAATTTTTGTTTAGCCACTGTCTTAAATGAAATGAAAAAGGCTTCTACATTCTGTTGGTCAAACTTTGGCAATGCTTGGACCTATATGAACAGTTCCCTACCAGGCCTTTGACTACAATGGGATTGCTGTCCATCACTGTCCTCATCGCTACTCCTACTTTCATCTCCACCTCTGCCATTTTGAGATGAATTTGAGTATTCAGTTCCAACCACCTTTTCTCTTTCTTTTTGTTTTGCCTCTAAATTGGAGCAAGTGAATGGCCTGAGTGTGAGGACATGTATTGGCTGAAATTGAGTACAGTAACAGAATTGTTGAAACTTACATTTACTTTCATATAAACAAGAGGGAGGTTGGAACTGTGAGGGAGCCGTGGTTTAATAAGGAATTGGAATCCCTTGCAAAAGGGAAGAGGGCGGCCTATGTAAAGATGAGGCGTGAAGGTTCAGTTGGGGTGATTGAGAGTTATAAGGTAGCCAGGAAGGATCTAAAGAGAGAGCTAAGAGCAGCGAGAAGGGGACATGAAAACTCCTTAGTTGGTAGGATTAGGGAAAACCCAAAGGCTTTCTATAGGTATGTCAGGAATAAAAGGATGACTAGGGTAGGTATCGGTCCAGTCAAGGATAGTAGTGGGAAGTTGTGCGTGGAGGCGGAGGAGATTGGAGAGACACTAAATCAATACTTTTCGTCAGTATTCACTTAGGAACAGGACACTATTGCTGATGTGAATATTGAGTCACAAGTGATTAGAATGGATGGCCTTGAGGTATGTAGGGAAGAGGTCTGGGGAACACCGGAAAGGATGAAAATAGATAAGTCCCCTGGGCCTGATGGCATTTATCCTAGGATCCTCTGGGAAGCTAGGGAGGAGATAGCAGAACCATTGGCCTTGATTTTTATGTCGTCATTATCTACGGGAATAGTGCCAGAAGACTGGAGGATAGCGAATGTGGTTCCCTTGTACAAGAAGGGGAGTAGGGATAGCCCGAGTAACTATAGGCCAGTGAGTCTTACCTCTGTTGTGGTCAAAGTCTTAGAGAGAATTGTAAGGGATAGGATTTATGAACATCTGGATAGGAATAATGTGATCAAGGATAGTCAGCATGGTTTTGTGAAGGGCAGGTCGTGCCTCACAAACCTTATTGAGTTCTTTGAGAAGGTGGCTAAGGAGGTGGACGAGGGTAAAGCAGTAGATGTGGTGTATATGGATTTTAGCAAGGCGTTCGATAAGATACCCCATGGGAGACTAATGCAAAAACTACGGAGGTATGGCATTGAGGTTGCATTAGAGGTTTGGATTAGGAATTGGCTGGCTGGAAGGAGACAGAGGGTAGTAGTTGATGGAATAAGTTCACCTTGGAGTGCAGTTACTAGCGGTGTACCACAAGGATCTGTTTTGGGACCATTGCTGTTTGTCATCTTTATAAATGATCTAGAGGAGGGGCTTGAAAGCTGGGTGAGCAAGTTTGCGGATGACACAAAAGTCGGTGGAGTTGTGGACAGCGAAGAAAGATGTGCCAGGTTACAGCGGGATATAGATAAGTTGCAGAGCTGGGCAGAAAGGTGGCAAATGGAGTTCAATGTAGCTAAGTGTGAAGTCATTCACTTTGGTAGGAGTAACAAGAAGATGGATTACTGGGCTAATGGTAGGCTACTTGGTAGTGTGGATGAGCAGAGGGGTCTTGGTGTCCATGTACACAGATCTCTGAAAGTTGCCACCCAGGTAAATAGTGCTGTGAAGAAGGCATATTGTGTACTGGGCTTTATTGGTAGAGGAATTGAGTTCTGGAGTCCTGAGGTCATATTGCAGTTGTATAAGACTCTGGTGCGGCCTCATCTGGAGTATTATGTGCAGTTTTGGTCGCCAAACTATAGGAAGAATGTGGAGGCATTGGAACGAGTGCAGAGGAGGTTTACCAGGATGTTGCCTGGCATGGTAGGAAGATCATATGAGGAAAGGCTGAGGCACTTGGGGCTGTTCTCGTTGGAGAAAAGAAGGTTTAGGGGAGATTTGTTGGAGGTGTACAAGATGATTAGGGATTTAGATAGGGTTGACACTGAGAACCTTTTTCCGCTAATGGAGTCAGCTGTTACTAGGGGACACAGCTTTAAATTAAGGGGAGGTAGGTATAGGACAGATGTTAGGGGTAGATTCTTTACTCAGCGGGTTGTGAGTTCATGGAATGTCCTGCCAGTAGCAGTGGTGGACTTTCCCTCTTTATGGTCATTCAAGCGGGCATTGGATAAGCATATGGAGGTTATTGGGCTAGTGTAGGTTAGGTAGGCTTTGGTCGGCGCAACATCGAAGGCCGAAGAGACTATACTGTGCTGTATTTTTCAATGTTCTTTGTTCTAAGATTTCGGGGACAGTTAAGATCTCTGCCGGTTCATGTTGACCAGTCTGAAGAGAGGATGATAGATGTGGAACCAGTGATCGTTCACTGAATCCCAACCTTCTCCAGATCGAATCCTTTTTCACAGCTTTTCTGTGCAGCTCACCAGCTGATGTAAATCTCCCCACAGTCTGCAGACAGCTTCCCCAAAACCAATGACTAATGTTTTATCATCTGCAAATTTGATATCCGACACCAATTCCACATCAGTGATAGATACACCAGATAAACAGGCGACTAATACTGAAGCCTGAGGAAAAATCAAAGAATTGCGAAACTTCATCAAATGGGGACGTACCAAACTCAAAATGTCAACTCTGCTTTCTCCCCACTGAAGGTGCAACACTGCGCAGATTCTCCGGCAATTTCTGTTCAGTTTCTGAACCTTGAGGAACTGAAGTTTTTCAAAACACATGCAGCATTCTTCTTACCATCAGGTTGGTCTACATCACAAACACCTCCTTCATTCTTTATCCTTTAAAGAAAATCAGTCAAGTTCATCCGACACTGCCTACCCTTAACAATTCCATGATGACTATCTTGGATGATGGCGTGGAGGAGCTGGTGTTGGACTGTAGTGGACAATGTTAAAAACCACATAACACCAGCTTATAGTCCAACAGCTTTATTTGGAAGCAATAGTTGCTCCTTCTTCAGGTAACAATGTGCGTTTTTTTCCAAATTCATCGTGGATTGAACTTTCACTCACCGTGTGGTTATTTCTATCATCTCTCAGAGTTTTACCGAGTCATTTGCTCATTAATGGAAATATAAAAGCAGCTGGTCTCCACTCCTCCTATTTCTGACCTGCACCGTCCAACACAAGGGCAACAATTATTGTCTGTTTTCTTATTCTCTCTGATCTGGGAACTTCATTGTTGCACAAGTTAGTGACCGCTACTGACCACAAGTGGGAATTGCAACCAACCCGCAGAAATACTCAAGAGTCTGTCAGGGTGAATGAAGTCAGCAAACAGATTCTGTCTGTGCACGACACAATCAGATTGGTGTACATTTCGATTCAAAAATAAAATAACCGACCTGATATAATAAGGAATGCTGTGCCCATAAACAATGGACTGCCCAGACAGTTTTCACTTGATATTAGGCTGTATTTCACAAAAACACTGGGAGTAATGTTGAAAGGAGGGAAATCTAGAAATAAAATGAAAAACTCAGGATTTCTGTCAAGACGCCAGTTTATTTGAAACGGGTATCGCCCTGACTCCTTAATCTTCTAGGGTCCCTCCTCAATTTCAAAGTGGTGGGAAACCGCACTGCAGAGGTTTGGCGCCGTTCGTGTGGCTGACTCAAGCTTCTGTGCCTTTCGAAGTGTTTCATTCCCACTGCGGAAAGTGGTCTTTTTGGTGTTGAGCGGTTTAAAAGCCGCCACATGCGATGGCCGGGAATCGAACCCGGGTCAACTGCTTGGAAGGCAGCTATGCTCACCACTATACCACCATCGCAACTGGGACATGTCCTCCACACATCAGCTAATGTGCAATTCGACCAATAGTTCTTCATTCGAAATTTCAGTCTTCTTGCAAATTTTACGCTGAAATATTGCAATTTACCAGGAATAAAAGACTGACTTTTACTCGTTCCATACTTCTCATTATACCTTTTCATTCACACTTTCTCATGCACACAAACCAGCATTTATCATCATCTCAGATAAATCCACAGCTAAAATATCAACAAAATCTCACCGCAACCCGGGATCTGTCACACAATCAAAACTTGTCAACTTCTCACAAACGCTTTTGCCCCAAACATCCATTCTCCTGCTCCTCGGATGCTGTCTGACCTGCTCTGCTTTTCCACCACCACTCTCATCTCCACCAGTGGCAGTACCCACTTTCGCCTTTCTCTTCATACACTTTTCCCACCAACTTTGCTTTTTCTTTCTGATTTACCGCATCTGTACTACTTTCCGCTTTTAACATTTCTGAAGGGTTTTCCACAAACAAAAAGGCAAAAAGAAGGAACTGTTAGACTGAGTACATGCTGCAGTAATTCTGGAGAAGAGGAAACTCCTGGTAACAGTTCACGAAGCAGAAATCTCTCGAGAAATCTGTATTAATCCGCACTTCCATTCTCTTGATCGATTTGTAGTTTTCTCTGTTACATTGTAGAAGAGGGGGAGGGTGGAGTCGCAGCTGGGAGGGAGAGAAACCAGGCTGATTTTCAAAGTTTTACGATCAGAGTGTCATACAGCATGGAAACAGATCCTTAGGTCCAGCCAGTTTATGCTGACCATTTCCCCAAACACAACTGTAACCACCTGCATGCAATTGAACATTTCCCATTTGCTAGCATTTGGTCATATCTCTCTAAACCTTTCCTATTCGTGAACTTATCCAAGCGTCTTTTCAACGTTGTAACTGTACCTGCGTCCACCACTTTCTCTGACAGTTCATTGCACGCACCAAGCACTCGATGTGTAAAAAAATTGTCCCTCATTTCCTTTTAAATCCATAATCCCCCTGTCCACGCAACAGTAAATCAAAGATCCATCTCAATGCTTTTCACAATAAGTACCTCCCCCAGTCCCTCACTAATAAATCAATGGTCCATTTAAACAAACTGGGAATTGCATTCCACAGTCTGCAGACAGCTTCCCCAAAACCAATGACTCATGTTTTATCATCTGCAAATTTGATATCCGACACCAATTCCACATCAGTGATAGATACACCAGACAAACAGGTGACTAATACTGAAGCCTGGGGAAAAATCAAAGAATTGCGAAACTTCATCAAATGGGGACATACCAAACCCAAAATGGCAACACTGCTTTCTCCCCACTGAAGGTGCAACACTGCTCAGATTCTCCGGCAATTTCTGTTCAGTTTCTGAACCTTGAGGAACTCAACTATTTCAAAACACATGCAGTATTCTTCTTATCATCAGGTTGGTCTACATCACAAACACTTCCTTCTTCTTTATCCTTTAAAGCAAATCAGTCAAGTTCATCCGACACTACCTTCCCTTAACAATTCCATGATGACTATCTTGGATGATGACGTGGAGGAGCCGGTGTTGGACTGGAGTGGACAATGTTAAAAACCACATAACACCAGCTTATAGTCCAACAGCTTTATTTGGAAGCAATAGCTGCTCCTTCATCAGGTAACAATGTGTGATTCCTTTTCAGCTTCATCTTGGATTGAACTTTCACTCACCGTGTGGTTATTTCTATCATCTCTCAGAATTTTACCGAGTCATTTGCTCATTAATGGAAATATAAAAGCAGCTGGTCTCCACTCCTCCTATTTCTGACCTGCACCGTCCAACACAAGGGCAACAATTATTGTCCGTTTTCTTATTCTCTCTGATCTGGGAACTTCATTGTTGCACAAGTTAGTGACCGCTACTGACCACAAGTGGGAATTGCAACCAACCCGCAGAAATACTCAAGAGTCTGTCAGGGTGAATGAAGTCAGCAAACAGATTCTGTCTGTGCACGACACAATCAGATTGGTGTACATTTCGATTCAAAAATAAAATAACCGACCTGATATCATAAGTAATGCTGTGCCCATAAACAATGGACTGCCCAGACAGTTTTCACTTGATATTAGGCTGTATTTCACAAAAACACTGCGAGTAATGTTGAAAGGAGGGAAATCTAGAAATAAAATGAAAAACTCAGGATTTCTGTCAAGACGCCAGTTTATTTGAAACGGGTATCGCCCTGACTCCTTAATCTTCTAGGGTCCCTCCTCAATTTCAAAGTGGTGGGAAGCCGCACTGCAGAGGTTTGGCGCCGTTCGTGTGGCTGACTCAAGCTTCTGTGCTTATCGAAGTGTTTCATTCCCATTGCGGAAAGTGGTCTTTTTGGTGTTGAGCGGTTTAAAAGCCACCGCATGCGATGGCCGGGAATCGAACCCGGGTCAACTGCTTGGAAGGCAGCTATGCTCACCACTATACCACCATCGCAACTGGGACATGTCCTCCACACATCAGCTAATGTGCAATTCGACCAATAGTTCTTCATTCGAAATTTCAGTCTTCTTGCAAATTTTACGCTGAAATATTGCAATTCACCACTAATAAAAGACTGACTTTTACTCGTTCCATACTTCTCATTATACCTTTTCATTCACACTTTTCTCATGCACACAAACCAGCATTTATCATCATCTCAGATAAATCCACAGCTAAAATATCAACAAAATCTCACCGCAACCCGGGATCTGTCACACAATCAAAACTTGTCAACTTCTCACAAACGCTTTTGCCCCAAACATCCATTCTCCTGCTCCTCGGATGCTGTCTGACCTGCTCTGCTTTTCCACCACCACTCTCATCTCCACCAGTGGCAGTACCCACTTTCGCCTTTCTCTTCATACACTTTTCCCACCAACTTTGCTTTTTCTTTCTGATTTACCGCATCTGTACTACTTTCCGTTTTAAACATTTCTAAAGGGTTTTCCACAAACAAAAAGGCAAATAGAAGGAACTGTTAGACTGAGTACATGCTGCAGTAATTCTGGAGAAGAGGAAACTCCTGGTAACAGTTCACGAAGCAGAAATCTCTCGAGAAATCTGTATTAATCCGCACTTCCATTCTCTTGATCGATTTGTAGTTTTCTCTGTTACATTGTAGAAGAGGGGGAGGGTGGAGTCGCAGCTGGGAGGGAGAGAAACCAGGCTGATTTTCAAAGTTTTACGATCAGAGTGTCATACAGCATGGAAACAGATCCTTAGGTCCAGCCAGTTTATGCTGACCATGTCCCCAAACACAACTGTAACCACCTGCATGCAATTGAACATTTCCCATTTGCTAGCATTTGGTCATATCTCTCTAAACCTTTCCTATTCGTGAACTTATCCAAGCGTCTTTTCAACGTTGTAACTGTACCTGCGTCCACCACTTTCTCTGACAGTTCATTGCACGCACCAAGCACTCGATGTGTAAAAAAATTGTCCCTCATTTCCTTTTTAAATCCATAATCCCCCTGTCCACGCAACAGTAAATCAAAGATCCATCTCAATGCTTTTCACAATAAGTACCTCCCCCAGTCCCTCACTAATAAATCAATGGTCCATTTAAACAAACTGGGAATTGCATTCCACAGTCTGCAGACAGCTTCCCCAAAACCAATGACTAATGTTTTATCATCTGCAAATTTGATATCCGACACCAATTCCACATCAGTGATAGATACACCAGACAAACAGGTGACTAATACTGAAGCCTGAGGAAAAATCAAAGAAATTGCGAAACTTCATCAAATGGGGACATACCAAACCCAAAATGGCAACACTGCTTTCTCCCCACTGAAGGTGCAACACTGCTCAGATTCTCCGGCAATTTCTGTTCAGTTTCTGAACCTTGAGGAACTCAACTATTTCAAAACACATGCAGTATTCTTCTTATCATCAGGTTGGTCTACATCACAAACACTTCCTTCTTCTTTATCCTTTAAAGCAAATCAGTCAAGTTCATCCGACACTACCTTCCCTTAACAATTCCATGATGACTATCTTGGATGATGACGTGGAGGAGCCGGTGTTGGACTGGAGTGGACAATGTTAAAAACCACATAACACCAGCTTATAGTCCAACAGCTTTATTTGGAAGCAATAGCTGCTCCTTCATCAGGTAACAATGTGTGATTCCTTTTCAGCTTCATCTTGGATTGAACTTTCACTCACCGTGTGGTTATTTCTATCATCTCTCAGAATTTTACCGAGTCATTTGCTCATTAATGGAAATATAAAAGCAGCTGGTCTCCACTCCTCCTATTTCTGACCTGCACCGTCCAACACAAGGGCAACAATTATTGTCCGTTTTCTTATTCTCTCTGATCTGGGAACTTCATTGTTGCACAAGTTAGTGACCGCTACTGACCACAAGTGGGAATTGCAACCAACCCGCAGAAATACTCAAGAGTCTGTCAGGGTGAATGAAGTCAGCAAACAGATTCTGTCTGTGCACGACACAATCAGATTGGTGTACATTTCGATTCAAAAATAAAATAACCGACCTGATATCATAAGTAATGCTGTGCCCATAAACAATGGACTGCCCAGACAGTTTTCACTTGATATTAGGCTGTATTTCACAAAAACACTGCGAGTAATGTTGAAAGGAGGGAAATCTAGAAATAAAATGAAAAACTCAGGATTTCTGTCAAGACGCCAGTTTATTTGAAACGGGTATCGCCCTGACTCCTTAATCTTCTAGGGTCCCTCCTCAATTTCAAAGTGGTGGGAAGCCGCACTGCAGAGGTTTGGCGCCGTTCGTGTGGCTGACTCAAGCTTCTGTGCTTATCGAAGTGTTTCATTCCCACTGCGGAAAGTGGTCTTTTTGGTGTTGAGCGGTTTAAAAGCCGCCGCATGCGATGGCCGGGAATCGAACCCGGGTCAACTGCTTGGAAAGCAGCTATGCTCACCACTATACCACCATCGCAACTGGGACATGTCCTCCACACATCAGCTAATGTGCAATTCGACCAATAGTTCTTCATTCGAAATTTCAGTCTTCTTGCAAATTTTACGCTGAAATATTGCAATTCACCACTAATAAAAGACTGACTTTTACTCGTTCCATACTTCTCATTATACCTTTTCATTCACACTTTTCTCATGCACACAAACCAGCATTTATCATCATCTCAGATAAATCCACAGCTAAAATATCAACAAAATCTCACCGCAACCCGGGATCTGTCACACAATCAAAACTTGTCAACTTCTCACAAACGCTTTTGCCCCAAACATCCATTCTCCTGCTCCTCGGATGCTGTCTGACCTGCTCTGCTTTTCCACCACCACTCTCATCTCCACCAGTGGCAGTACCCACTTTCGCCTTTCTCTTCATACACTTTTCCCACCAACTTTGCTTTTTCTTTCTGATTTACCGCATCTGTACTACTTTCCGCTTTTAACATTTCTGAAGGGTTTTCCACAAACAAAAAGGCAAAAAGAAGGAACTCTTAGACTGAGTACATGCTGCAGTAATTCTGGAGAAGAGGAAACTCCTGGTAACAGTTCACGAAGCAGAAATCTCTCGAGAAATCTGTATTAATCCGCACTTCCATTCTCTTGATCGATTTGTAGTTTTCTCTGTTACATTGTAGAAGAGGGGGAGGGTGGAGTCGCAGCTGGGAGGGAGAGAAACCAGGCTGATTTTCAAAGTTTTACGATCAGAGTGTCATACAGCATGGAAACAGATCCTTAGGTCCAGCCAGTTTATGCTGACCATTTCCCCAAACACAACTGTAACCACCTGCATGCAATTGAACATTTCCCATTTGCTAGCATTTGGTCATATCTCTCTAAACCTTTCCTATTCGTGAACTTATCCAAGCGTCTTTTCAACGTTGTAACTGTACCTGCGTCCACCACTTTCTCTGACAGTTCATTGCACGCACCAAGCACTCGATGTGTAAAACAATTGTCCCTCATTTCCTTTTTAAATCCATAATCCCCCTGTCCACGCAACAGTAAATCAAAGATCCATCTCAATGCTTTTCACAATAAGTACCTCCCCCAGTCCCTCACTAATAAATCAATGGTCCATTTAAACAAACTGGGAATTGCATTCCACAGTCTGCAGACAGCTTCCCCAAAACCAATGACTAATGTTTTATCATCTGCAAATTTGATATCCGACACCAATTCCACATCAGTGATAGATACACCAGACAAACAGGTGACTAATACTGAAGCCTGAGGAAAAATCAAAGAAATTGCGAAACTTCATCAAATGGGGACATACCAAACCCAAAATGGCAACACAGCTTTCTCCCCACTGAAGGTGCAACACTGCTCAGATTCTCCGGCAATTTCTGTTCAGTTTCTGAACCTTGAGGAACTCAACTATTTCAAAACACATGCAGTATTCTTCTTATCATCAGGTTGGTCTACATCACATACACTTCCTTCTTCTTTATCCTTTAAAGCAAATCAGTCAAGTTCATCCGACACTACCTTCCCTTAACAATTCCATGATGACTATCTTGGATGATGACGTGGAGGAGCCGGTGTTGGACTGGAGTGGACAATGTTAAAAACCACATAACACCAGCTTATAGTCCAACAGCTTTATTTGGAAGCAATAGCTGCTCCTTCATCAGGTAACAATGTGTGATTCCTTTTCAGCTTCATCTTGGATTGAACTTTCACTCACCGTGTGGTTATTTCTATCATCTCTCAGAGTTTTACCGAGTCATTTGCTCATTAATGGAAATATAAAAGCAGCTGGTCTCCACTCCTCCTATTTCTGACCTGCACCGTCCAACACAAGGGCAACAATTATTGTCCGTTTTCTTATTCTCTCTGATCTGGGAACTTCATTGTTGCTCAAGTTAGTGACCGCTACTGACCACAAGTGGGAATTGCAACCAACCCGCAGAAATACTCAAGAGTCTGTCAGGGTGAATGAAGTCAGCAAACAGATTCTGTCTGTGCACGACACAATCAGATTGGTGTACATTTCGATTCAAAAATAAAATAACCGACCTGATATCATAAGTAATGCTGTGCCCATAAACAATGGACTGCCCAGACAGTTTTCACTTGATATTAGGCTGTATTTCACAAAAACACTGCGAGTAATGTTGAAAGGAGGGAAATCTAGAAATAAAATGAAAAACTCAGGATTTCTGTCAAGACGCCAGTTTATTTGAAACGGGTATCGCCCTGACTCCTTAATCTTCTAGGGTCCCTCCTCAATTTCAAAGTGGTGGGAAACCGCACTGCAGAGGTTTGGCGCCGTTCGTGTGGCTGACTCAAGCTTCTGTGCTTATCGAAGTGTTTCATTCCCATTGCGGAAAGTGGTCTTTTTGGTGTTGAGCGGTTTAAAAGCCGCCACATGCGATGGCCGGGAATCGAACCCGGGTCAACTGCTTGGAAGGCAGCTATGCTCACCACTATACCACCATCGCAACTGGGACATGTCCTCCACACATCAGCTAATGTGCAATTCGACCAATAGTTCTTCATTCGAAATTTCAGTCTTCTTGCAAATTTTACGCTGAAATATTGCAATTCACCACTAATAAAAGACTGACTTTTACTCGTTCCATACTTCTCATTATACCTTTTCGTTCACACTTTCTCATGCACACAAACCAGCATTTATCATCATCTCAGATAAATCCACAGCTAAAATATCAACAAAATCTCACCGCAACCCGGGATCTGTCACACAATCAAAACTTGTCAACTTCTCACAAACGCTTTTGCCCCAAACATCCATTCTCCTGCTCCTCGGATGCTGTCTGACCTGCTCTGCTTTTCCACCACCACTCTCATCTCCACCAGTGGCAGTACCCACTTTCGCCTTTCTCTTCATACACTTTTCCCACCAACTTTGCTTTTTCTTTCTGATTTACCGCATCTGTACTACTTTCTGCTTTTAACATTTCTGAAGGGTTTTCCACAAACAAAAAGGCAAAAAGAAGGAACTGTTAGACTGAGTACATGCTGCAGTAATTCTGGAGAAGAGGAAACTCCTGGTAACAGTTCACGAAGCAGAAATCTCTCGAGAAATCTGTATTAATCCGCACTTCCATTCTCTTGATCGATTTGTAGTTTTCTCTGTTACATTGTAGAAGAGGGGGAGGGTGGAGTCGCAGCTGGGAGGGAGAGAAACCAGGCTGATTTTCAAAGTTTTAGAATCAGAGTGTCATACAGCATGGAAACAGATCCTTAGGTCCAGCCAGTTTATGCTGACCATTTCCCCAAACACAACTGTAACCACCTGCATGCAATTGAACATTTCCCATTTGCTAGCATTTGGTCATATCTCTCTAAACCTTTCCTATTCGTGAACTTATCCAAGCGTCTTTTCAACGTTGTAACTGTACCTGCGTCCACCACTTTCTCTGACAGTTCATTGCACGCACCAAGCACTCGATGTGTAAAAAAATTGTCCCTCATTTCCTTTTTAAATCCATAATCCCCCTGTCCACGCAACAGTAAATCAAAGATCCATCTCAATGCTTTTCACAATAAGTACCTCCCCCAGTCCCTCACTAATAAATCAATGGTCCATTTAAACAAACTGGGAATTGCATTCCACAGTCTGCAGACAGCTTCCCCAAAACCAATGACTAATGTTTTATCATCTGCAAATTTGATATCCGACACCAATTCCACATCAGTGATAGATACACCAGACAAACAGGTGACTAATACTGAAGCCTGGGGAAAAATCAAAGAATTGCGAAACTTCATCAAATGGGGACATACCAAACCCAAAATGGCAACACTGCTTTCTCCCCACTGAAGGTGCAACACTGCTCAGATTCTCCGGCAATTTCTGTTCAGTTTCTGAACCTTGAGGAACTCAACTATTTCAAAACACATGCAGTATTCTTCTTATCATCAGGTTGGTCTACATCACAAACACTTCCTTCTTCTTTATCCTTTAAAGCAAATCAGTCAAGTTCATCCGACACTATCTTCCCTTAACAATTCCATGATGACTATCTTGGATGATGACGTGGAGGAGCCGGTGTTGGACTGGAGTGGACAATGTTAAAAACCACATAACACCAGCGTATAGTCCAACAGCTTTATTTGGAAGCAATAGCTGCTCCTTCATCAGGTAACAACGTGTGATTCCTTTTCAGCTTCATCTTGGATTGAACTTTCACTCACCGTGTGGTTATTTCTATCATCTCTCAGAGTTTGACCGAGTCATTTGCTCATTAATGGAAATATAAAAGCAGCTGGTCTCCACTCCTCCTATTTCTGACCTGCACCGTCCAACACAAGGGCAACAATTATTGTCTGTTTTCTTATTCTCTCTGATCTGGGAACTTCATTGTTGCACAAGTTAGTGACCGCTACTGACCACAAGTGGGAATTGCAACCAACCCGCAGAAATACTCAAGAGTCTGTCAGGGTGAATGAAGTCAGCAAACAGATTCTGTCTGTGCACGACACAATCAGATTGGTGTACATTTCGATTCAAAAATAAAATAACCGACCTGATATCATAAGTAATGCTGTGCCCATAAACAATGGACTGCCCAGACAGTTTTCACTTGATATTAGGCTGTATTTCACAAAAACACCGGGAGTAATGTTGAAAGGAGGGAAATCTAGAAATAAAATGAAAAACTCAGGATTTCTGTCAAGACGCCAGTTTATTTGAAACGGGTATCGCCCTGACTCCTTAATCTTCTAGGGTCCCTCCTCAATTTCAAAGTGGTGGGAAACCGCACTGCAGAGGTTTGGCGCCGTTCGTGTGGCTGACTCAAGCTTCTGTGCATATCGAAGTGTTTCATTCCCACTGCGGAAAGTGGTCTTTTTGGTGTTGAGCGGTTTAAAAGCCACAGCATGCGATGGCCGGGAATCGAACCCGGGTCAACTGCTTGGAAGGCAGCTATGCTCACCACTATACCACCATCGCAACTGGGACATGCCCTCCACACATCAGCTAATGTGCAATTCGACCAATAGTTCTTCATTCGAAATTTCAGTCTTCTTGCAAATTTTACGCTGAAATATTGCAATTCACCACTAATAAAAGACTGACTTTTACTCGTTCCATACTTCTCATTATACCTTTTCATTCACACTTTCTCATGCACACAAACCAGCATTTATCATCATCTCAGATAAATCCACAGCTAAAATATCAACAAAATCTCACCGCAACCCGGGATCTGTCGCACAATCAAAACTTGTCAACTTCTCACAAACGCTTTTGCCCCAAACATCCATTCTCCTGCTCCTCGGATGCTGTCTGACCTGCTCTGCTTTTCCACCACCACTCTCATCTCCACCAGTGGCAGTACCCACTTTCGCCTTTCTCTTCATACACTTTTCCCACCAACTTTGCTTTTTCTTTCTGATTTACCGCATCTGTACTACTTTCCGCTTTTAACATTTCTGAAGGGTTTTCCACAAACAAAAAGGCAAAAAGAAGGAACTCTTAGACTGAGTACATGCTGCAGTAATTCTGGAGAAGAGGAAACTCCTGGTAACAGTTCACGAAGCAGAAATCTCTCGAGAAATCTGTATTAATCCGCACTTCCATTCTCTTGATCGATTTGTAGTTTTCTCTGTTACATTGTAGAAGAGGGGGAGGGTGGAGTCGCAGCTGGGAGGGAGAGAAACCAGGCTGATTTTCAAAGTTTTAGAATCAGAGTGTCATACAGCATGGAAACAGATCCTTAGGTCCAGCCAGTTTATGCTGACCATTTCCCCAAACACAACGGTAACCACCTGCATGCAATTGAACATTTCCCATTTGCTAGCATTTGGTCATATCTCTCTAAACCTTTCCTATTCGTGAACTTATCCAAGCGTCTTTTCAACGTTGTAACTGTACCTGCGTCCACCACTTTCTCTGACAGTTCATTGCACGCACCAAGCACTCGATGTGTAAAAAAATTGTCCCTCATTTCCTTTTTAAATCCATAATCCCCCTGTCCACGCAACAGTAAATCAAAGATCCATCTCAATGCTTTTCACAATAAGTACCTCCCCCAGTCCCTCACTAATAAATCAATGGTCCATTTAAACAAACTGGGAATTGCATTCCACAGTCTGCAGACAGCTTCCCCAAAACCAATGACTAATGTTTTATCATCTGCAAATTTGATATCCGACACCAATTCCACATCAGTGATAGATACACCAGACAAACAGGTGACTAATACTGAAGCCTGGGGAAAAATCAAAGAATTGCGAAACTTCATCAAATGGGGACATACCAAACCCAAAATGGCAACACTGCTTTCTCCCCACTGAAGGTGCAACACTGCTCAGATTCTCCGGCAATTTCTGTTCAGTTTCTGAACCTTGAGGAACTCAACTATTTCAAAACACATGCAGTATTCTTCTTATCATCAGGTTGGTCTACATCACAAACACTTCCTTCTTCTTTATCCTTTAAAGCAAATCAGTCAAGTTCATCCGACACTCCCTTCCCTTAACAATTCCATGATGACTATCTTGGATGATGACGTGGAGGAGCCGGTGTTGGACTGGAGTGGACAATGTTAAAAACCACATAACACCAGCGTATAGTCCAACAGCTTTATTTGGAAGCAATAGCTGCTCCTTCATCAGGTAACAATGTGTGATTCCTTTTCAGCTTCATCTTGGATTGAACTTTCACTCACCGTGTGGTTATTTCTATCATCTCTCAGAGTTTGACCGAGTCATTTGCTCATTAATGGAAGTATAAAAGCAGCTGGTCTCCACTCCTCCTATTTCTGACCTGCACCGTCCAACACAAGGGCAACAATTATTGTCTGTTTTCTTATTCTCTCTGATCTGGGAACTTCATTGTTGCACAAGTTAGTGACCGCTACTGACCACAAGTGGGAATTGCAACCAACCCGCAGAAATACTCAAGAGTCTGTCAGGGTGAATGAAGTCAGCAAACAGATTCTGTCTGTGCACGACACAATCAGATTGGTGTACATTTCGATTCAAAAATAAAATAACCGACCTGATATCATAAGTAATGCTGTGCCCATAAACAATGGACTGCCCAGACAGTTTTCACTTGATATTAGGCTGTATTTCACAAAAACACTGGGAGTAATGTTGAAAGGAGGGAAATCTAGAAATAAAATGAAAAACTCAGGATTTCTGTCAAGACGCCAGTTTATTTGGAACGGGTATCGCCCTGACTCCTTAATCTTCTAGGGTCCCTCCTCAATTTCAAAGTGGTGGGAAACCGCACTGCAGAGGTTTGGCGCCGTTCGTGTGGCTGACTCAAGCTTCTGTGCATATCGAAGTGTTCCATTCCCACTGCAGAAAGTGGTCTTTTTGGTGTTGAGCGGTTTAAAAGCCGCAGCACGCGATGGCCGGGAATCGAACCCGGGTCAACTGTTTGGAAGGCAGCTATGCTCACCACTATACCACCATCGCAACTGGGGCATGTCCTCCACACATCAGCTAATGTGCAATTCGACCAATAGTTCTTCATTCGAAATTTCAGTCTTCTTGCAAATTTTACGCTGAAATATTGCAATTCACCACTAATAAAAGACTGACTTTTACTCGTTCCATACTTCTCATTATACCTTTTCATTCACACTTTCTCATGCACACAAACCAGCATTTATCATCATCTCAGATAAATCCACAGCTAAAATATCAACAAAATCTCACCGCAACCCGGGATCTGTCGCACAATCAAAACTTGTCAACTTCTCACAAACGCTTTTGCCCCAAACATCCATTCTCCTGCTCCTCGGATGCTGTCTGACCTGCTCTGCTTTTCCACCACCACTCTCATCTCCACCAGTGGCAGTACCCACTTTCGCCTTTCTCTTCATACACTTTTCCCACCAACTTTGCTTTTTCTTTCTGATTTACCGCATCTGTACTACTTTCCGCTTTTAACATTTCTGAAGGGTTTTCCACAAACAAAAAGGCAAAAAGAAGGAACTCTTAGACTGAGTACATGCTGCAGTAATTCTGGAGAAGAGGAAACTCCTGGTAACAGTTCACGAAGCAGAAATCTCTCGAGAAATCTGTATTAATCCGCACTTCCATTCTCTTGATCGATTTGTAGTTTTCTCTGTTACATTGTAGAAGAGGGGGAGGGTGGAGTCGCAGCTGGGAGGGAGAGAAACCAGGCTGATTTTCAAAGTTTTAGAATCAGAGTGTCATACAGCATGGAAACAGATCCTTAGGTCCAGCCAGTTTATGCTGACCATTTCCCCAAACACAACTGTAACCACCTGCATGCAATTGAACATTTCCCATTTGCTAGCATTTGGTCATATCTCTCTAAACCTTTCCTATTCGTGAACTTATCCAAGCGTCTTTTCAACGTTGTAACTGTACCTGCGTCCACCACTTTCTCTGACAGTTCATTGCACGCACCAAGCACTCGATGTGTAAAAAAATTGTCCCTCATTTCCTTTTTAAATCCATAATCCCCCTGTCCACGCAACAGTAAATCAAAGATCCATCTCAATGCTTTTCACAATAAGTACCTCCCCCAGTCCCTCACTAATAAATCAATGGTCCATTTAAACAAACTGGGAATTGCATTCCACAGTCTGCAGACAGCTTCCCCAAAACCAATGACTAATGTTTTATCATCTGCAAATTTGATATCCGACACCAATTCCACATCAGTGATAGATACACCAGACAAACAGGTGACTAATACTGAAGCCTGGGGAAAAATCAAAGAATTGCGAAACTTCATCAAATGGGGACATACCAAACCCAAAATGGCAACACTGCTTTCTCCCCACTGAAGGTGCAACACTGCTCAGATTCTCCGGCAATTTCTGTTCAGTTTCTGAACCTTGAGGAACTCAACTATTTCAAAACACATGCAGTATTCTTCTTATCATCAGGTTGGTCTACATCACAAACACTTCCTTCTTCTTTATCCTTTAAAGCAAATCAGTCAAGTTCATCCGACACTATCTTCCCTTAACAATTCCATGATGACTATCTTGGATGATGACGTGGAGGAGCCGGTGTTGGACTGGAGTGGACAATGTTAAAAACCACATAACACCAGCGTATAGTCCAACAGCTTTATTTGGAAGCAATAGCTGCTCCTTCATCAGGTAACAATGTGTGATTCCTTTTCAGCTTCATCTTGGATTGAACTTTCACTCACCGTGTGGTTATTTCTATCATCTCTCAGAGTTTGACCGAGTCATTTGCTCATTAATGGAAATATAAAAGCAGCTGGTCTCCACTCCTCCTATTTCTGACCTGCACCGTCCAACACAAGGGCAACAATTATTGTCTGTTTTCTTATTCTCTCTGATCTGGGAACTTCATTGTTGCACAAGTTAGTGACCGCTACTGACCACAAGTGGGAATTGCAACCAACCCGCAGAAATACTCAAGAGTCTGTCAGGGTGAATGAAGTCAGCAAACAGATTCTGTCTGTGCACGACACAATCAGATTGGTGTACATTTCGATTCAAAAATAAAATAACCGACCTGATATCATAAGTAATGCTGTGCCCATAAACAATGGACTGCCCAGACAGTTTTCACTTGATATTAGGCTGTATTTCACAAAAACACCGGGAGTAATGTTGAAAGGAGGGAAATCTAGAAATAAAATGAAAAACTCAGGATTTCTGTCAAGACGCCAGTTTATTTGAAACGGGTATCGCCCTGACTCCTTAATCTTCTAGGGTCCCTCCTCAATTTCAAAGTGGTGGGAAACCGCACTGCAGAGGTTTGGCGCCGTTCGTGTGGCTGACTCAAGCTTCTGTGCATATCGAAGTGTTTCATTCCCACTGCGGAAAGTGGTCTTTTTGGTGTTGAGCGGTTTAAAAGCCACAGCATGCGATGGCCGGGAATCGAACCCGGGTCAACTGCTTGGAAGGCAGCTATGCTCACCACTATACCACCATCGCAACTGGGACATGTCCTCCACACATCAGCTAATGTGCAATTCGACCAATAGTTCTTCATTCGAAATTTCAGTCTTCTTGCAAATTTTACGCTGAAATATTGCAATTCACCACTAATAAAAGACTGACTTTTACTCGTTCCATACTTCTCATTATACCTTTTCATTCACACTTTCTCATGCACACAAACCAGCATTTATCATCATCTCAGATAAATCCACAGCTAAAATATCAACACAATCTCACCGCAACCCGGGATCTGTCGCACAATCAAAACTTGTCAACTTCTCACAAACGCTTTTGCCCCAAACATCCATTCTCCTGCTCCTCGGATGCTGTCTGACCTGCTCTGCTTTTCCACCACCACTCTCATCTCCACCAGTGGCAGTACCCACTTTCGCCTTTCTCTTCATACACTTTTCCCACCAACTTTGCTTTTTCTTTCTGATTTACCGCATCTGTACTACTTTCCGCTTTTAACATTTCTGAAGGGTTTTCCACAAACAAAAAGGCAAAAAGAAGGAACTCTTAGACTGAGTACATGCTGCAGTAATTCTGGAGAAGAGGAAACTCCTGGTAACAGTTCACGAAGCAGAAATCTCTCGAGAAATCTGTATTAATCCGCACTTCCATTCTCTTGATCGATTTGTAGTTTTCTCTGTTACATTGTAGAAGAGGGGGAGGGTGGAGTCGCAGCTGGGAGGGAGAGAAACCAGGCTGATTTTCAAAGTTTTAGAATCAGAGTGTCATACAGCATGGAAACAGATCCTTAGGTCCAGCCAGTTTATGCTGACCATTTCCCCAAACACAACTGTAACCACCTGCATGCAATTGAACATTTCCCATTTGCTAGCATTTGGTCATATCTCTCTAAACCTTTCCTATTCGTGAACTTATCCAAGCGTCTTTTCAACGTTGTAACTGTACCTGCGTCCACCACTTTCTCTGACAGTTCATTGCACGCACCAAGCACTCGATGTGTAAAAAAATTGTCCCTCATTTCCTTTTTAAATCCATAATCCCCCTGTCCACGCAACAGTAAATCAAAGATCCATCTCAATGCTTTTCACAATAAGTACCTCCCCCAGTCCCTCACTAATAAATCAATGGTCCATTTAAACAAACTGGGAATTGCATTCCACAGTCTGCAGACAGCTTCCCCAAAACCAATGACTAATGTTTTATCATCTGCAAATTTGATATCCGACACCAATTCCACATCAGTGATAGATACACCAGACAAACAGGTGACTAATACTGAAGCCTGGGGAAAAATCAAAGAATTGCGAAACTTCATCAAATGGGGACATACCAAACCCAAAATGGCAACACTGCTTTCTCCCCACTGAAGGTGCAACACTGCTCAGATTCTCCGGCAATTTCTGTTCAGTTTCTGAACCTTGAGGAACTCAACTATTTCAAAACACATGCAGTATTCTTCTTATCATCAGGTTGGTCTACATCACAAACACTTCCTTCTTCTTTATCCTTTAAAGCAAATCAGTCAAGTTCATCCGACACTATCTTCCCTTAACAATTCCATGATGACTATCTTGGATGATGACGTGGAGGAGCCGGTGTTGGACTGGAGTGGACAATGTTAAAAACCACATAACACCAGCGTATAGTCCAACAGCTTTATTTGGAAGCAATAGCTGCTCCTTCATCAGGTAACAATGTGTGATTCCTTTTCAGCTTCATCTTGGATTGAACTTTCACTCACCGTGTGGTTATTTCTATCACCTCTCAGAGTTTGACCCAGTCATTTGCTCATTAATGGAAATATAAAAGCAGCTGGTCTCCACTCCTCCTATTTCTGACCTGCACCGTCCAACACAAGGGCAACAATTATTGTCTGTTTTCTTATTCTCTCTGATCTGGGAACTTCATTGTTGCACAAGTTAGTGACCGCTACTGACCACAAGTGGGAATTGCAACCAACCCGCAGAAATACTCAAGAGTCTGTCAGGGTGAATGAAGTCAGCAAACAGATTCTGTCTGTGCACGACACAATCAGATTGGTGTACATTTCGATTCAAAAATAAAATAACCGACCTGATATCATAAGTAATGCTGTGCCCATAAACAATGGACTGCCCAGACAGTTTTCACTTGATATTAGGCTGTATTTCACAAAAACACCGGGAGTAATGTTGAAAGGAGGGAAATCTAGAAATAAAATGAAAAACTCAGGATTTCTGTCAAGACGCCAGTTTATTTGAAACGGGTATCGCCCTGACTCCTTAATCTTCTAGGGTCCCTCCTCAATTTCAAAGTGGTGGGAAACCGCACTGCAGAGGTTTGGCGCCGTTCGTGTGGCTGACTCAAGCTTCTGTGCATATCGAAGTGTTTCATTCCCACTGCGGAAAGTGGTCTTTTTGGTGTTGAGCGGTTTAAAAGCCACAGCATGCGATGGCCGGGAATCGAACCCGGGTCAACTGCTTGGAAGGCAGCTATGCTCACCACTATACCACCATCGCAACTGGGACATGTCCTCCACACATCAGCTAATGTGCAATTCGACCAATAGTTCTTCATTCGAAATTTCAGTCTTCTTGCAAATTTTACGCTGAAATATTGCAATTCACCACTAATAAAAGACTGACTTTTACTCGTTCCATACTTCTCATTATACCTTTTCATTCACACTTTCTCATGCACACAAACCAGCATTTATCATCATCTCAGATAAATCCACAGCTAAAATATCAACAAAATCTCACCGCAACCCGGGATCTGTCGCACAATCAAAACTTGTCAACTTCTCACAAACGCTTTTGCCCCAAACATCCATTCTCCTGCTCCTCGGATGCTGTCTGACCTGCTCTGCTTTTCCACCACCACTCTCATCTCCACCAGTGGCAGTACCCACTTTCGCCTTTCTCTTCATACACTTTTCCCACCAACTTTGCTTTTTCTTTCTGATTTACCGCATCTGTACTACTTTCCGCTTTTAACATTTCTGAAGGGTTTTCCACAAACAAAAAGGCAAAAAGAAGGAACTCTTAGACTGAGTACATGCTGCAGTAATTCTGGAGAAGAGGAAACTCCTGGTAACAGTTCACGAAGCAGAAATCTCTCGAGAAATCTGTATTAATCCGCACTTCCATTCTCTTGATCGATTTGTAGTTTTCTCTGTTACATTGTAGAAGAGGGGGAGGGTGGAGTCGCAGCTGGGAGGGAGAGAAACCAGGCTGATTTTCAAAGTTTTAGAATCAGAGTGTCATACAGCATGGAAACAGATCCTTAGGTCCAGCCAGTTTATGCTGACCATTTCCCCAAACACAACTGTAACCACCTGCATGCAATTGAACATTTCCCATTTGCTAGCATTTGGTCATATCTCTCTAAACCTTTCCTATTCGTGAACTTATCCAAGCGTCTTTTCAACGTTGTAACTGTACCTGCGTCCACCACTTTCTCTGACAGTTCATTGCACGCACCAAGCACTCGATGTGTAAAAAAATTGTCCCTCATTTCCTTTTTAAATCCATAATCCCCCTGTCCACGCAACAGTAAATCAAAGATCCATCTCAATGCTTTTCACAATAAGTACCTCCCCCAGTCCCTCACTAATAAATCAATGGTCCATTTAAACAAACTGGGAATTGCATTCCACAGTCTGCAGACAGCTTCCCCAAAACCAATGACTAATGTTTTATCATCTGCAAATTTGATATCCGACACCAATTCCACATCAGTGATAGATACACCAGACAAACAGGTGACTAATACTGAAGCCTGGGGAAAAATCAAAGAATTGCGAAACTTCATCAAATGGGGACATACCAAACCCAAAATGGCAACACTGCTTTCTCCCCACTGAAGGTGCAACACTGCTCAGATTCTCCGGCAATTTCTGTTCAGTTTCTGAACCTTGAGGAACTCAACTATTTCAAAACACATGCAGTATTCTTCTTATCATCAGGTTGGTCTACATCACAAACACTTCCTTCTTCTTTATCCTTTAAAGCAAATCAGTCAAGTTCATCCGACACTATCTTCCCTTAACAATTCCATGATGACTATCTTGGATGATGACGTGGAGGAGCCGGTGTTGGACTGGAGTGGACAATGTTAAAAACCACATAACACCAGCGTATAGTCCAACAGCTTTATTTGGAAGCAATAGCTGCTCCTTCATCAGGTAACAATGTGTGATTCCTTTTCAGCTTCATCTTGGATTGAACTTTCACTCACCGTGTGGTTATTTCTATCACCTCTCAGAGTTTGACCCAGTCATTTGCTCATTAATGGAAGTATAAAAGCAGCTGGTCTCCACTCCTCCTATTTCTGACCTGCACCGTCCAACACAAGGGCAACAATTATTGTCTGTTTTCTTATTCTCTCTGATCTGGGAACTTCATTGTTGCACAAGTTAGTGACCGCTACTGACCACAAGTGGGAATTGCAACCAACCCGCAGAAATACTCAAGAGTCTGTCAGGGTGAATGAAGTCAGCAAACAGATTCTGTCTGTGCACGACACAATCAGATTGGTGTACATTTCGATTCAAAAATAAAATAACCGACCTGATATCATAAGTAATGCTGTGCCCATAAACAATGGACTGCCCAGACAGTTTTCACTTGATATTAGGCTGTATTTCACAAAAACACTGCGAGTAATGTTGAAAGGAGGGAAATCTAGAAATAAAATGAAAAACTCAGGATTTCTGTCAAGACGCCAGTTTATTTGAAACGGGTATCGCCCTGACTCCTTAATCTTCTAGGGTCCCTCCTCAATTTCAAAGTGGTGGGAAACCGCACTGCAGAGGTTTGGCGCCGTTCGTGTGGCTGACTCAAGCTTCTGTGCATATCGAAGTGTTTCATTCCCACTGCGGAAAGTGGTCTTTTTGGTGTTGAGCGGTTTAAAAGCCGCCGCATGCGATGGCCGGGAAACGAACCCGGGTCAACTGCTTGGAAGGCAGCTATGCTCACCACTATACCACCATCGCAACTGGGACATGTCCTCCACACATCAGCTAATGTGCAATTCGACCAATAGTTCTTCATTCGAAATTTCAGTCTTCTTGCAAATTTTACGCTGAAATATTGCAATTCACCACTAATAAAAGACTGACTTTTACTCGTTCCATACTTCTCATTATACCTTTTCATTCACACTTTCTCATGCACACAAACCAGCATTTATCATCATCTCAGATAAATCCACAGCTAAAATATCAACACAATCTCACCGCAACCCGGGATCTGTCGCACAATCAAAACTTGTCAACTTCTCACAAACGCTTTTGACCCAAACATCCATTCTCCTGCTCCTCGGATGCTGTCTGACCTGCTCTGCTTTTCCACCACCACTCTCATCTCCACCAGTGGCAGTACCCACTTTCGCCTTTCTCTTCATACACTTTTCCCACCAACTTTGCTTTTTCTTTCTGATTTACCGCATCTGTACTACTTTCCGCTTTTAACATTTCTGAAGGGTTTTCCACAAACAAAAAGGCAAAAAGAAGGAACTCTTAGACTGAGTACATGCTGCAGTAATTCTGGAGAAGAGGAAACTCCTGGTAACAGTTCACGAAGCAGAAATCTCTCGAGAAATCTGTATTAATCCGCACTTCCATTCTCTTGATCGATTTGTAGTTTTCTCTGTTACATTGTAGAAGAGGGGGAGGGTGGAGTCGCAGCTGGGAGGGAGAGAAACCAGGCTGATTTTCAAAGTTTTAGAATCAGAGTGTCATACAGCATGGAAACAGATCCTTAGGTCCAGCCAGTTTATGCTGACCATTTCCCCAAACACAACTGTAACCACCTGCATGCAATTGAACATTTCCCATTTGCTAGCATTTGGTCATATCTCTCTAAACCTTTCCTATTCGTGAACTTATCCAAGCGTCTTTTCAACGTTGTAACTGTACCTGCGTCCACCACTTTCTCTGACAGTTCATTGCACGCACCAAGCACTCGATGTGTAAAAAAATTGTCCCTCATTTCCTTTTTAAATCCATAATCCCCCTGTCCACGCAACAGTAAATCAAAGATCCATCTCAATGCTTTTCACAATAAGTACCTCCCCCAGTCCCTCACTAATAAATCAATGGTCCATTTAAACAAACTGGGAATTGCATTCCACAGTCTGCAGACAGCTTCCCCAAAACCAATGACTAATGTTTTATCATCTGCAAATTTGATATCCGACACCAATTCCACATCAGTGATAGATACACCAGACAAACAGGTGACTAATACTGAAGCCTGGGGAAAAATCAAAGAATTGCGAAACTTCATCAAATGGGGACATACCAAACCCAAAATGGCAACACTGCTTTCTCCCCACTGAAGGTGCAACACTGCTCAGATTCTCCGGCAATTTCTGTTCAGTTTCTAAACCTTGAGGAACTCAACTATTTCAAAACACATGCAGTATTCTTCTTATCATCAGGTTGGTCTACATCACAAACACTTCCTTCTTCTTTATCCTTTAAAGCAAATCAGTCAAGTTCATCCGACACTATCTTCCCTTAACAATTCCATGATGACTATCTTGGATGATGACGTGGAGGAGCCGGTGTTGGACTGGAGTGGACAATGTTAAAAACCACATAACACCAGCGTATAGTCCAACAGCTTTATTTGGAAGCAATAGCTGCTCCTTCATCAGGTAACAATGTGTGATTCCTTTTCAGCTTCATCTTGGATTGAACTTTCACTCACCGTGTGGTTATTTCTATCACCTCTCAGAGTTTGACCCAGTCATTTGCTCATTAATGGAAATATAAAAGCAGCTGGTCTCCACTCCTCCTATTTCTGACCTGCACCGTCCAACACAAGGGCAACAATTATTGTCTGTTTTCTTATTCTCTCTGATCTGGGAACTTCATTGTTGCACAAGTTAGTGACCGCTACTGACCACAAGTGGGAATTGCAACCAACCCGCAGAAATACTCAAGAGTCTGTCAGGGTGAATGAAGTCAGCAAACAGATTCTGTCTGTGCACGACACAATCAGATTGGTGTACATTTCGATTCAAAAATAAAATAACCGACCTGATATCATAAGTAATGCTGTGCCCATAAACAATGGACTGCCCAGACAGTTTTCACTTGATATTAGGCTGTATTTCACAAAAACACCGGGAGTAATGTTGAAAGGAGGGAAATCTAGAAATAAAATGAAAAACTCAGGATTTCTGTCAAGACGCCAGTTTATTTGAAACGGGTATCGCCCTGACTCCTTAATCTTCTCGGGTCCCTCCTCAATTTCAAAGTGGTGGGAAACCGCACTGCAGAGGTTTGGCGCCGTTCGTGTGGCTGACTCAAGCTTCTGTGCATATCGAAGTGTTTCATTCCCACTGCGGAAAGTGGTCTTTTTGGTGTTGAGCGGTTTAAAAGCCACAGCATGCGATGGCCGGGAATCGAACCCGGGTCAACTGCTTGGAAGGCAGCTATGCTCACCACTATACCACCATCGCAACTGGGACATGTCCTCCACACATCAGCTAATGTGCAATTCGACCAATAGTTCTTCATTCGAAATTTCAGTCTTCTTGCAAATTTTACGCTGAAATATTGCAATTCACCACTAATAAAAGACTGACTTTTACTCGTTCCATACTTCTCATTATACCTTTTCATTCACACTTTCTCATGCACACAAACCAGCATTTATCATCATCTCAGATAAATCCACAGCTAAAATATCAACAAAATCTCACCGCAAACCGGGATCTGTCGCACAATCAAAACTTGTCAACTTCTCACAAACGCTTTTGCCCCAAACATCCATTCTCCTGCTCCTCGGATGCTGTCTGACCTGCTCTGCTTTTCCACCACCACTCTCATCTCCACCAGTGGCACTACCCACTTTCGCCTTTCTCTTCATACACTTTTCCCACCAACTTTGCTTTTTCTTTCTGATTTACCGCATCTGTACTACTTTCCGCTTTTAACATTTCTGAAGGGTTTTCCACAAACAAAAAGGCAAAAAGAAGGAACTCTTAGACTGAGTACATGCTGCAGTAATTCTGGAGAAGAGGAAACTCCTGGTAACAGTTCACGAAGCAGAAATCTCTCGAGAAATCTGTATTAATCTGCACTTCCATTCTCTTGATCGATTTGTAGTTTTCTCTGTTACATTGTAGAAGAGGGGGAGGGTGGAGTCGCAGCTGGGAGGGAGAGAAACCAGGCTGATTTTCAAAGTTTTAGAATCAGAGTGTCATACAGCATGGAAACAGATCCTTAGGTCCAGCCAGTTTATGCTGACCATTTCCCCAAACACAACTGTAACCACCTGCATGCAATTGAACATTTCCCATTTGCTAGCATTTGGTCATATCTCTCTAAACCTTTCCTATTCGTGAACTTATCCAAGCGTCTTTTCAACGTTGTAACTGTACCTGCGTCCACCACTTTCTCTGACAGTTCATTGCACGCACCAAGCACTCGATGTGTAAAAAAATTGTCCCTCATTTCCTTTTTAAATCCATAATCCCCCTGTCCACGCAACAGTAAATCAAAGATCCATCTCAATGCTTTTCACAATAAGTACCTCCCCCAGTCCCTCACTAATAAATCAATGGTCCATTTAAACAAACTGGGAATTGCATTCCACAGTCTGCAGACAGCTTCCCCAAAACCAATGACTAATGTTTTATCATCTGCAAATTTGATATCCGACACCAATTCCACATCAGTGATAGATACACCAGACAAACAGGTGACTAATACTGAAGCCTGGGGAAAAATCAAAGAATTGCGAAACTTCATCAAATGGGGACATACCAAACCCAAAATGGCAACACTGCTTTCTCCCCACTGAAGGTGCAACACTGCTCAGATTCTCCGGCAATTTCTGTTCAGTTTCTGAACCTTGAGGAACTCAACTATTTCAAAACACATGCAGTATTCTTCTTATCATCAGGTTGGTCTACATCACAAACACTTCCTTCTTCTTTATCCTTTAAAGCAAATCAGTCAAGTTCATCCGACACTATCTTCCCTTAACAATTCCATGATGACTATCTTGGATGATGACGTGGAGGAGCCGGTGTTGGACTGGAGTGGACAATGTTAAAAACCACATAACACCAGCGTATAGTCCAACAGCTTTATTTGGAAGCAATAGCTGCTCCTTCATCAGGTAACAATGTGTGATTCCTTTTCAGCTTCATCTTGGATTGAACTTTCACTCACCGTGTGGTTATTTCTATCACCTCTCAGAGTTTGACCCAGTCATTTGCTCATTAATGGAAATATAAAAGCAGCTGGTCTCCACTCCTCCTATTTCTGACCTGCACCGTCCAACACAAGGGCAACAATTATTGTCTGTTTTCTTATTCTCTCTGATCTGGGAACTTCATTGTTGCACAAGTTAGTGACCGCTACTGACCACAAGTGGGAATTGCAACCAACCCGCAGAAATACTCAAGAGTCTGTCAGGGTGAATGAAGTCAGCAAACAGATTCTGTCTGTGCACGACACAATCAGATTGGTGTACATTTCGATTCAAAAATAAAATAACCGACCTGATATCATAAGTAATGCTGTGCCCATAAACAATGGACTGCCCAGACAGTTTTCACTTGATATTAGGCTGTATTTCACAAAAACACCGGGAGTAATGTTGAAAGGAGGGAAATCTAGAAATAAAATGAAAAACTCAGGATTTCTGTCAAGACGCCAGTTTATTTGAAACGGGTATCGCCCTGACTCCTTAATCTTCTAGGGTCCCTCCTCAATTTCAAAGTGGTGGGAAACCGCACTGCAGAGGTTTGGCGCCGTTCGTGTGGCTGACTCAAGCTTCTGTGCATATCGAAGTGTTTCATTCCCACTGCGGAAAGTGGTCTTTTTGGTGTTGAGCGGTTTAAAAAGCCACAGCATGCGATGGCCGGGAATCGAACCCGGGTCAACTGCTTGGAAGGCAGCTATGCTCACCACTATACCACCATCGCAACTGGGACATGTCCTCCACACATCAGCTAATGTGCAATTCGACCAATAGTTCTTCATTCGAAATTTCAGTCTTCTTGCAAATTTTACGCTGAAATATTGCAATTCACCACTAATAAAAGACTGACTTTTACTCGTTCCATACTTCTCATTATACCTTTTCATTCACACTTTCTCATGCACACAAACCAGCATTTATCATCATCTCAGATAAATCCACAGCTAAAATATCAACAAAATCTCACCGCAACCCGGGATCTGTCGCACAATCAAAACTTGTCAACTTCTCACAAACGCTTTTGCCCCAAACATCCATTCTCCTGCTCCTCGGATGCTGTCTGACCTGCTCTGCTTTTCCACCACCACTCTCATCTCCACCAGTGGCAGTACCCACTTTCGCCTTTCTCTTCATACACTTTTCCCACCAACTTTGCTTTTTCTTTCTGATTTACCGCATCTGTACTACTTTCCGCTTTTAACATTTCTGAAGGGTTTTCCACAAACAAAAAGGCAAAAAGAAGGAACTCTTAGACTGAGTACACGCTGCAGTAATTCTGGAGAAGAGGAAACTCCTGGTAACAGTTCACGAAGCAGAAATCTCTCGAGAAATCTGTATTAATCCGCACTTCCATTCTCTTGATCGATTTGGAGTTTTCTCTGTTACATTGTAGAAGAGGGGGAGGGTGGAGTCGCAGCTGGGAGGGAGAGAAACCAGGCTGATTTTCAAAGTTTTAGAATCAGAGTGTCATACAGCATGGAAACAGATCCTTAGGTCCAGCCAGTTTATGCTGACCATTTCCCCAAACACAACAGTAACCACCTGCATGCAATTGAACATTTCCCATTTGCTAGCATTTGGTCATATCTCTCTAAACCTTTCCTATTCGTGAACTTATCCAAGCGTCTTTTCAACGTTGTAACTGTACCTGCGTCCACCACTTTCTCTGACAGTTCATTGCACGCACCAAGCACTCGATGTGTAAAAAAATTGTCCCTCATTTCCTTTTTAAATCCATAATCCCCCTGTCCACGCAACAGTAAATCAAAGATCCATCTCAATGCTTTTCACAATAAGTACCTCCCCCAGTCCCTCACTAATAAATCAATGGTCCATTTAAACAAACTGGGAATTGCATTCCACAGTCTGCAGACAGCTTCCCCAAAACCAATGACTAATGTTTTATCATCTGCAAATTTGATATCCGACACCAATTCCACATCAGTGATAGATACACCAGACAAACAGGTGACTAATACTGAAGCCTGGGGAAAAATCAAAGAATTGCGAAACTTCATCAAATGGGGACATACCAAACCCAAAATGGCAACACTGCTTTCTCCCCACTGAAGGTGCAACACTGCTCAGATTCTCCGGCAATTTCTGTTCAGTTTCTGAACCTTGAGGAACTCAACTATTTCAAAACACATGCAGTATTCTTCTTATCATCAGGTTGGTCTACATCACAAACACTTCCTTCTTCTTTATCCTTTAAAGCAAATCAGTCAAGTTCATCCGACACTATCTTCCCTTAACAATTCCATGATGACTATCTTGGATGATGACGTGGAGGAGCCGGTGTTGGACTGGAGTGGACAATGTTAAAAACCACATAACACCAGCGTATAGTCCAACAGCTTTATTTGGAAGCAATAGCTGCTCCTTCATCAGGTAACAATGTGTGATTCCTTTTCAGCTTCATCTTGGATTGAACTTTCACTCACCGTGTGGTTATTTCTATCATCTCTCAGAGTTTGACCGAGTCATTTGCTCATTAATGGAAGTATAAAAGCAGCTGGTCTCCACTCCTCCTATTTCTGAACTGCACCGTCCAACACAAGGGCAACAATTATTGTCTGTTTTCTTATTCTCTCTGATCTGGGAACTTCATTGTTGCACAAGTTAGTGACCGCTACTGACCACAAGTGGGAATTGCAACCAACCCGCAGAAATACTCAAGAGTCTGTCAGGGTGAATGAAGTCAGCAAACAGATTCTGTCTGTGCACGACACAATCAGATTGGTGTACATTTCGATTCAAAAATAAAATAACCGACCTGATATCATAAGTAATGCTGTGCCCATAAACAATGGACTGCCCAGACAGTTTTCACTTGATATTAGGCTGTATTTCACAAAAACACTGCGAGTAATGTTGAAAGGAGGGAAATCTAGAAATAAAATGAAAAACTC
Organism: Hemiscyllium ocellatum; assembly: GCF_020745735.1. Classification (NCBI taxonomy): domain Eukaryota; kingdom Metazoa; phylum Chordata; class Chondrichthyes; order Orectolobiformes; family Hemiscylliidae; genus Hemiscyllium; species Hemiscyllium ocellatum. The sequence continues at coordinate 6,364,351 of NC_083412.1, forward strand.
AGGATTTCTGTCAAGACGCCAGTTTATTTGGAACGGGTATCGCCCTGACTCCTTAATCTTCTAGGGTCCCTCCTCAATTTCAAAGTGGTGGGAAACCGCACTGCAGAGGTTTGGCGCCGTTCGTGTGGCTGACTCAAGCTTCTGTGCTTTTTGAAGTGTTTCAGTTCCACTGTGGAAAGTGGTCTTTTTGGTGTTGAGCGGTTTAAAAGCCGCCGCATGCGATGGCCGGGCATCGAACCCGGGTCAACTGCTTTGAAGGCAGCTATGCTCACCACTATAACACCACCGCAACTGGGACACGTCCTCCACACATCAGCTAATGTGCAATTCGACCAATAGTTCTTCATTCGAAATTTCAGTCTTCTTGCAAATTTTACGCTGAAATATTGCAATTCACCACTAATAAAAGACTGACTTTTACTCGTTCCATACTTCTCATTATACCTTTTCATTCACACTTTCTCATGCACACAAACCAGCATTTATCATCATCTCAGATAAATCCACAGCTAAAATATCAACAAAATCTCACCGCAACCCGGGATCTGTCACACAATCAAAACTTGTCAACTTCTCACAAACGCTTTTGCCCCAAACATCCATTCTCCTGCTCCTCGGATGCTGTCTGACCTGCTCTGCTTTTCCACCACCACTCTCATCTCCACCAGTGGCACTACCCACTTTCGCCTTTCTCTTCATACACTTTTCCCACCAACTTTGCTTTTTCTTTCTGATTTACCGCATCTGTACTACTTTCCGCTTTTAACATTTCTGAAGGGTTTTCCACAAACAAAAAGGCAAAAAGAAGGAACTCTTAGACTGAGTACATGCTGCAGTAATTCTGGAGAAGAGGAACTCCTGGTAACAGTTCACGAAGCAGAAATCTCTCGAGAAATCTGTATTAATCCGCACTTCCATTCTCTTGATCGATTTGTAGTTTTCTCTGTTACATTGTAGAAGAGGGGGAGGGTGGAGTCGCAGCTGGGAGGGAGAGAAACCAGGCTGATTTTCAAAGTTTTACAATCAGAGTGTCATACAGCATGGAAACAGATCCTTAGGTCCAGCCAGTTTATGCTGACCATTTCCCCAAACACAACTGTAACCACCTGCATGCAATTGAACATTTCCCATTTGCGAGCATTTGGTCATATCTCTCTAAACCTTTCCTATTCGTGAACTTATCCAAGCGTCTTTTCAACGTTGTAACTGTACCTGCGTCCACCACTTTCTCTGACAGTTCATTGCACGCACCAAGCACTCGATGTGTAAAAAATTGTCCCTCATTTCCTTTTAAATCCATAATCCCCCTGTCCACGCAACAGTAAATCAAAGATCCATCTCAATGCTTTTCACAATAAGTACCTCCCCCAGTCCCTCACTAATAAATCAATGGTCCATTTAAACAAACTGGGAATTGCATTCCACAGTCTGCAGACAGCTTCCCCAAAACCAATGACTAATGTTTTATCATCTGCAAATTTGATATCCGACACCAATTCCACATCAGTGATAGATACACCAGACAAACAGGTGACTAATACTGAAGCCTGGGGTAAAATCAAAGAATTGCGAAACTTCATCAAATGGGGCATACCAAACCCAAAATGGCAACACTGCTTTCTCCCCACTGAAGGTGCAACACTGCTCAGATTCTCCGGCAATTTCTGTTCAGTTTCTGAACCTTGAGGAACTCAACTATTTCAAAACACATGCAGTATTCTTCTTATCATCAGGTTGGTCTACATCACAAACACTTCCTTCTTCTTTATCCTTTAAAGCAAATCAGTCAAGTTCATCCGACACTATCTTCCCTTAACAATTCCATGATGACTATCTTGGATGATGACGTGGAGGAGCCGGTGTTGGACTGGAGTGGACAATGTTAAAAACCACATAACACCAGCGTATAGTCCAACAGCTTTATTTGGAAGCAATAGCTGCTCCTTCATCAGGTAACAACGTGTGATTCCTTTTCAGCTTCATCTTGGATTGAACTTTCACTCACCGTGTGGTTATTTCTATCATCTCTCAGAGTTTTACCGAGTCATTTGCTCATTAATGGAAATATAAAAGCAGCTGGTCTCCACTCCTCCTATTTCTGACCTGCACCGTCCAACACAAGGGCAACAATTATTGTCTGTTTTCTTATTCTCTCTGATCTGGGAACTTCATTGTTGCACAAGTTAGTGACCGCTACTGACCACAAGTGGGAATTGCAACCACCCGCAGAAATACTCAAGAGTCTGTCAGGGTGAATGAAGTCAGCAAACAGATTCTGTCTGTGCACGACACAATCAGATTGGTGTACATTTCGATTCAAAAATAAAATAACCGACCTGATATCATAAGTAATGCTGTGCCCATAAACAATGGACTGCCCAGACAGTTTTCACTTGATATTAGGCTGTATTTCACAAAAACACTGCGAGTAATGTTGAAAGGAGGGAAATCTAGAAATAAAATGAAAAACTCAGGATTTCTGTCAAGACGCCAGTTTATTTGAAACGGGTATCGCCCTGACTCCTTAATCTTCTAGGGTCCCTCCTCAATTTCAAAGTGGTGGGAAACCGCACTGCAGAGGTTTGGCGCCGTTCGTGTGGCTGACTCAAGCTTCTGTGCATATCGAAGTGTTTCATTCCCACTGCGGAAAGTGGTCTTTTTGGTGTTGAGCGGTTTAAAAGCAGCCGCATGCGATGGCCGGGAATCGAACCCGGGTCAACTGCTTGGAAGGCAGCTATGCTCACCACTATACCACCATCGCAACTGGGACATGGCCTCCACACATCAGCTAATGTGCAATTCGACCAATAGTTCTTCATTCGAAATTTCAGTCTTCTTGCAAATTTTACGCTGAAATATTGCAATTCACCACTAATAAAAGACTGACTTTTACTCGTTCCATACTTCTCATTATACCTTTTCATTCACACTTTCTCATGCACACAAACCAGCATTTATCATCATCTCAGATAAATCCACAGCTAAAATATCAACAAAATCTCACCGCAACCCGGGATCTGTCACACAATCAAAACTTGTCAACTTCTCACAAACGCTTTTGCCCCAAACATCCATTCTCCTGCTCCTCGGATGCTGTCTGACCTGCTCTGCTTTTCCACCACCACTCTCATCTCCACCAGTGGCACTACCCACTTTCGCCTTTCTCTTCATACACTTTTCCCACCAACTTTGCTTTTTCTTTCTGATTTACCGCATCTGTACTACTTTCCGCTTTTAACATTTCTGAAGGGTTTTCCACAAACAAAAAGGCAAAAAGAAGGAGCTGTTAGACTGAGTACATGCTGCAGTAATTCTGGAGAAGAGGAAACTCCTGGTAACAGTTCACGAAGCAGAAATCTCTCGAGAAATCTGTATTAATCCGCACTTCCATTCTCTTGATCGATTTGTAGTTTTCTCTGTTACATTGTAGAAGAGGGGGAGGGTGGAGTCGCAGCTGGGAGGGAGAGAAACCAGGCTGATTTTCAAAGTTTTACAATCAGAGTGTCATACAGCATGGAAACAGATCCTTAGGTCCAGCCAGTTTATGCTGACCATTTCCCCAAACACAACTGTAACCACCTGCATGCAATTGAACATTTCCCATTTGCGAGCATTTGGTCATATCTCTCTAAACCTTTCCTATTCGTGAACTTATCCAAGCGTCTTTTCAACGTTGTAACTGTACCTGCGTCCACCACTTTCTCTGACAGTTCATTGCACGCACCAAGCACTCGATGTGTAAAAAAATTGTCCCTCATTTCCTTTATAAATCCATAATCCCCCTGTCCACGCAACAGTAAATCAAAGATCCATCTCAATGCTTTTCACAATAAGTACCTCCCCCAGTCCCTCACTAATAAATCAATGGTCCATTTAAACAAACTGGGAATTGCATTCCACAGTCTGCAGACAGCTTCCCCAAAACCAATGACTAATGTTTTATCATCTGCAAATTTGATATCCGACACCAATTCCACATCAGTGATAGATACACCAGACAAACAGGTGACTAATACTGAAGCCTGGGGTAAAATCAAAGAATTGCGAAACTTCATCAAATGGGGCATACCAAACCCAAAATGGCAACACTGCTTTCTCCCCACTGAAGGTGCAACACTGCTCAGATTCTCCGGCAATTTCTGTTCAGTTTCTGAACCTTGAGGAACTCAACTATTTCAAAACACATGCAGTATTCTTCTTATCATCAGGTTGGTCTACATCACAAACACTTCCTTCTTCTTTATCCTTTAAAGCAAATCAGTCAAGTTCATCCGACACTATCTTCCCTTAACAATTCCATGATGACTATCTTGGATGATGACGTGGAGGAGCCGGTGTTGGACTGGAGTGGACAATGTTAAAAACCACATAACACCAGCGTATAGTCCAACAGCTTTATTTGGAAGCAATAGCTGCTCCTTCATCAGGTAACAACGTGTGATTCCTTTTCAGCTTCATCTTGGATTGAACTTTCACTCACCGTGTGGTTATTTCTATCATCTCTCAGAGTTTTACCGAGTCATTTGCTCATTAATGGAAATATAAAAGCAGCTGGTCTCCACTCCTCCTATTTCTGACCTGCACCGTCCAACACAAGGGCAACAATTATTGTCTGTTTTCTTATTCTCTCTGATCTGGGAACTTCATTGTTGCACAAGTTAGTGACCGCTACTGACCACAAGTGGGAATTGCAACCAACCCGCAGAAATACTCAAGAGTCTGTCAGGGTGAATGAAGTCAGCAAACAGATTCTGTCTGTGCACGACACAATCAGATTGGTGTACATTTCGATTCAAAAATAAAATAACAGAACTGATATCATAAGTAATGCTGTGCCCATAAACAATGGACTGCCCAGACAGTTTTCACTTGATATTAGGCTGTATTTCACAAAAACACTGGGAGAAATGTTGAAAGGAGGGAAATCTAGAAATAAAATGAAAAACTCAGGATTTCTGTCAAGACGCCAGTTTATTTGAAACGGGTATCGCCCTGACTCCTTAATCTTCTAGGGTCCCTCCTCAATTTCAAAGTGGTGGGAAACCGCACTGCAGAGGTTTGGCGCCGTTCGTGTGGCTGACTCAAGCTTCTGTGCTTATTGAAGTGTTTCAGTTCCACTGTGGAAAGTGGTCTTTTTGGTGTTGAGCGGTTTAAAAGCCGCCGCATGCGATGGCCGGGAATCGAACCCGGGTCAACTGCTTTGAAGGCAGCTATGCTCACCACTATAACACCACCGCAACTGGGACACGTCCTCCACACATCAGCTAATGTGCAATTCGACCAATAGTTCTTCATTCGAAATTTCAGTCTTCTTGCAAATTTTACGCTGAAATATTGCAATTCACCACTAATAAAAGACTGACTTTTACTCGTTCCATACTTCTTATTATACCTTTTCATTCACACTTTCTCATGCACACAAACCAGCATTTATCATCATCTCAGATAAATCCACAGCTAAAATATCAACAAAATCTCACCGCAACCCGGGATCTGTCACACAATCAAAACTTGTCAACTTCTCACAAACGCTTTTGCCCCAAACATCCATTCTCCTGCTCCTCGGATGCTGTCTGACCTGCTCTGCTTTTCCACCACCACTCTCATCTCCACCAGTGGCAGTACCCACTTTCGCCTTTCTCTTCATACACTTTTCCCACCAACTTTGCTTTTTCTTTCTGATTTACCGCATCTGTACTACTTTCCGCTTTTAACATTTCTGAAGGGTTTTCCACAAACAAAAAGGCAAAAAGAAGGAACTCTTAGACTGAGTACATGCTGCAGTAAACAGTTCACGAAGCAGAAATCTCTCGAGAAATCTGTATTAATCCGCACTTCCATTCTCTTGATCGATTTGTAGTTTTCTCTGTTACATTGTAGAAGAGGGGGAGGGTGGAGTCGCAGCTGGGAGGGAGAGAAACCAGGCTGATTTTCAAAGTTTTAGAATCAGAGTGTCATACAGCATGGAAACAGATCCTTAGGTCCAGCCAGTTTATGCTGACCATTTCCCCAAACACAACTGTAACCACCTGCATGCAATTGAACATTTCCCATTTGCTAGCATTTGGTCATATCTCTCTAAACCTTTCCTATTCGTGAACTTATCCAAGCGTCTTTTCAACGTTGTAACTGTACCTGCGTCCACCACTTTCTCTGACAGTTCATTGCACGCACCAAGCACTCGATGTGTAAAAAAATTGTCCCTCATTTCCTTTTTAAATCCATAATCCCCCTGTCCACGCAACAGTAAATCAAAGATCCATCTCAATGCTTTTCACAATAAGTACCTCCCCCAGTCCCTCACTAATAAATCAATGGTCCATTTAAACAAACTGGGAATTGCATTCCACAGTCTGCAGACAGCTTCCCCAAAACCAATGACTAATGTTTTATCATCTGCAAATTTGATATCCGACACCAATTCCACATCAGTGATAGATACACCAGACAAACAGGTGACTAATACTGAAGCCTGAGGAAAAAATCAAAGAATTGCGAAACTTCATCAAATGGGGACATACCAAACCCAAAATGGCAGCACTGCTTTCTCCCCACTGAAGGTGCAACACTGCTCAGATTCTCCGGCAATTTCTGTTCAGTTTCTGAACCTTGAGGAACTCAACTATTTCAAAACACATGCAGTATTCTTCTTATCATCAGGTTGGTCTACATCACAAACACTTCCTTCTTCTTTATCCTTTAAAGCAAATCAGTCAAGTTCATCCGACACTATCTTCCCTTAACAATTCCATGATGACTATCTTGGATGATGACGTGGAGGAGCCGGTGTTGGACTGGAGTGGACAATGTTAAAAACCACATAACACCAGCGTATAGTCCAACAGCTTTATTTGGAAGCAATAGCTGCTCCTTCATCAGGTAACAATGTGTGATTCCTTTTCAGCTTCATCTTGGATTGAACTTTCACTCACCGTGTGGTTATTTCTATCATCTCTCAGAGTTTTACCGAGTCATTTGCTCATTAATGGAAATATAAAAGCAGCTGGTCTCCACTCCTCCTATTTCTGACCTGCACCGTCCAACACAAGGGCAACAATTATTGTCTGTTTTCTTATCTCTCTGATCTGGGAACTTCATTGTTGCACAAGTTAGTGACCGCTACTGACCACAAGTGGGAATTGCAACCAACCCGCAGAAATACTCAAGAGTCTGTCAGGGTGAATGAAGTCAGCAAACAGATTCTGTCTGTGCACGACACAATCAGATTGGTGTACATTTCGATTCAAAAATAAAATAACCGACCTGATATCATAAGTAATGCTGTGCCCATAAACAATGGACTGCCCAGACAGTTTTCACTTGATATTAGGCTGTATTTCACAAAAACACTGCGAGTAATGTTGAAAGGAGGGAAATCTAGAAATAAAATGAAAAACTCAGGATTTCTGTCAAGACGCCAGTTTATTTGAAACGGGTATCGCCCTGACTCCTTAATCTTCTAGGGTCCCTCCTCAATTTCAAAGTGGTGGGAAACCGCACTGCAGAGGTTTGGCGCCGTTCGTGTGGCTGACTCAAGCTTCTGCGCATATCGAAGTGTTTCATTCCCACTGCGAAAAGTGGTCTTTTTGGTGTTGAGCGGTTTAAAAGCCGCCGCATGCGATGGCCGGGAATCGAACCCGGGTTAACTGTTTGGAAGGCAGCTATGCTCACCACTATACCACCATCGCAACAGGGACATGTTCTCCACACATCAGCTAATGTGCAATTCGACCAATAGTTCTTCATTCGAAATTTCAGTCTTCTTGCAAATTTTACGCTGAAATATT